>NC_142707.1:11811250-12113125 GCF_055471065.1 Atractosteus spatula
AAGGGAGTCCTTAGGGGAAGCCAGGGTGAGCGAAAGGTCCAGAGCCGGGTAATCCATCCATGACTGACGAGACAATAGTTAAAAGCCGGAGCGGGATACGGCGAAGGGTCGGGGGAATAAAAGGGGGTTACGGGGCCAGGCGCTCCAAGCCCCGGACCCAGATGGTCAGGACGCCGTGGCGAAGCCTATGCCGTCGGGCCACTCCTGGACCCGCTGGTAGGCGGGCTTCCGGGCGTCAATCTTCCAAAGCTGAGCCCAGATTGGTAGGAGCATCTGGCTTTTATAGGGAGGGGCTAGAACAGGGGGCAGGTGAAAAAATCAGGGACTTACGATTGTGACATACAGTAGTTCCAGACTCCCAGAACCCTTTGAACATAAGCATCTCTCTTCACCTCAGAAATAAATGCCTTTCCCATTAGACTCCAGTTGTGTCTTCTGGTTGAAGAAGTGAAAAAGTCAGCTAGAATTGCCACAAAAAGAGGTGCAGGTTTCCTTTAGTTATGTGACCTTCACTGAAGATTTACCACCTCATTAGATTATTTTTGTATAAATAGTGGCCTACTTTTTAAGAGATATGCTTGAAGCTGAACATCAGCAAATGTAAGCTTGATTTCCTCTCTATCTCAGTCTCTTGCAGTACTTTCTTTTAGTAATACTCTTCGACTAGTGGCCTTATTTTGACAATTCGGTAGTCTGTTAGGAATACAATGAGTAATAGTGTGTGCGCGTTTTGGGACCTTTGAACAAATTGTAAGCTTAATATACAGTATGTACTGTAAATTGATGGGAATGTAATTTTCTTATAGCATTCCAATAGCAATGGTAGATTCAAATCCTCCTATAAGGCAATACCATATATTTTTTTAAAATATTGTTAAGTTGTACCATGCTTGCACACAGGTAAGTTGTAGAAGAATTACTACAAATTAAACTGTGTTTTTTTTATTTCCTCTATGGGAATAATAAGTCGCAAATTGTGTTGAAGAGGCTGTGTGTGACTCCTTTAGCTGTCTATATGCCTGTTAAACTATTGAATGGCTGCCCAATACAATCTGGGCTCTGAACCAATGCTTCTGTGTGCCTGGGCACTGATTCTACAAGTGCCAGTCAGAGACCTGTGGTTTGTGCCTGTACATTGTGTTCTGCAGAATGAGGAGATTTCCTTTCCTTGGTTAATTTTCTTGTGTTGTATTTGCATTAAAGTAGCAATTTGATGCCTATATAAATGAGGCTTGCAAGCCCAAAAGGTTAATTACTCAGAATGTAGTACAAGACTGGTATAGTTTGCTTTATTGGACTGTCAGACCAGGTTTTGTGTTTACTAAAGAAGCTTTTTGTTGCCTTGTCTGCTCCTAACTCACTGCTCCAGATATTTGCATACTACAGTATTATACAGGTGGTTTTATGATGTACAGCTTTTTTCAATGAAAGAAGTTTTTTTTTTCTCTGCTAAGTAAATCCGATGTCAATTATGGATTGTGTCCTATTATTTCTCTATTACTTACTCTAGCAATTATTCCAGCATGACGACTTGTGGGTCAGCACCATAAAGTCTGCTTTTGAGTCTGAATTTGCAATAGAAAACAGTCCTTGTCATTCTCACTTACATTACAGGGCAATATACTGTGGAATAAAGGAACAAGACAAGGCATAGCAATGGGGTCACAGGGTTTCAACAACTGGCAGGGCATTGGGTTTGTGCAGCCGTGCATATAAATTCACAGAAACAAAAAGCTCAGTGTAATAATGCCAGAACAGACTGTTTTTTGAGGACTGTTTGAGACCCCAAGAAGAGAGTAACTTAAAACCCCAGAATTATATTCGTCTAAAGCAGGTTTTATTCTGCATTACCTGGCATATGTGTCCTGTGTTTCTCTAAGCTTGCAGTCCTGCCACATTAGGGTGAATGCTCCTAAACAATGCAAAGCTATTCCATTTTTCCATAGCACCTCTGGGCCTTGTGATATCAGGATGTTCATGTGCTTTCTTCATGATCATGAGCATTCATGTACTGTACTATACAGTGCAGCCATGTATCAGTGCATATTTTGGATATTGTTGTCAAACAGTATTATCTCCTTAAGTGTGTTTTTGCCTTCCTTTGAGGCAAACAGACCTCATGTCATGCCAGATAACTGTATAAAGGACTGTGTGCGTGGCAAAAATGACTTGCCTTGGAGAAAAAGTTGATTAATTTAAAAAGAACTACACTGTATATACCATTTATGTTCTCTGTACTTTGTAATTGTGTTGCATAAATATGAACTCCATTTCAGTGTTACAGTACTTATTATAATGTGCATGGCAGAAGGAACTGAATCTTGTCTTTCCTGCTTGTGCTGATACAGTACACAAAGCAAGTTCTTGGTTGAACCATCAGTATATTTTTTTCTCCAGCTGCAAATAACATATTTAAAATGTAACTGTGCTTTTCTGTCTAGCATTTAGAAAAATATAGCATGATGTTTTGTAAAGAATGACTTTAAAGACCTTGCAAGGATCAGCATTACTTTGAATGTTATGACTGCAGTGGATGAGAAATACTGCATTTCACTTTGAAAGCCACGCAGGTTACTATGATTATTTTTAACATTTGTTCAATCTGTTTTTCAATGTATTTTTATCTATTTTTTTCAATCTATTTTAGTTTTACTAAGTCTGGAATATAGAAGTACATATCCTGCATGCAGTATATTTAGCAAATTTATCCATTGGGATAAATCTGTGGGATAAAACAACTCCACTGGCTTTCTCCAAAAGGACTTTGCGCATACACAGGATTAGGAAAAATGAGTTTAATTTCTTGTGATCTGATAAAAGCCGCTATTCAAAATAATCTCCACTCTACTTAGAAAACTATATGCTTGAAAGCACATTGCATTTTATTACATGCCTGAAATTTCTTTCTAATTAATTTACATGTTCCATCTTGTCATCTTCTCAAGCACGAAAATAAAATAAAAAGAAGCCTGCAACACAAATCAGGATCCAAAATGACGCCGCCCACTTGTTAAATTCCCACAGGTCCTTACTCTTTTGAACAAGCGATTTAAGTCTACTCGGGTTCTCAAATGTATTACTATTTGTCATATTTAATACTGTACATTGATCAAAGTGTCCTGCATACTGTACCTTCAGAGAAGGATCTCTAATGTACTGATGTACTGTAGCAAAACTGAATAGCTTGAAGTTTTCGAAGAACCATTAGAGTAACGAGTCAGTTGTTCACATTAGATTTAATAGAGTTTATGTTGCTTATCTATTCCTCCTGGAGAACATACTGTACATACAGTACAGTAGTTTCAAGTGCAGAGGGAGAAGCTGTAGTCCCATCCTAATTCCATCAATATAGGTCTGTATCAGTGCAGAATGTCACAAAAGATACTAGTGGCCCCTCCAAAAAAATAACAGCTTAGCCCAGACACTGTCACACCTCAGCTTCCACCCTTGGAACTCATGAATCTTGCGGTTGTATGAATTTTAGGAACCTCATGATTCATTTTTAATTGACAAAAAGACACTTTGGGTTCTGGAACTGGTAAACAGCTTAGATGTCCAGCTGTTTATAGAGATGGACACAAGAAGAAGTGTAGTGGGAGTTCAAAGAGGAGTTAAAGGTTTGATTTGTGTTGTTATTTTTTTTCTCACTTTAAATAATAAGCACTGTTTTTTTACTTTTATGGCTGTATTTGTCTATTTTTCCCTGAGACCAATCTATTAAAAAATCATAACAACGACACTTCACCACAGCCCGTACCTACTGTATAACATGCAAATGTTAAAGATCCTTAGTCCAAGAACAGGGCCCTAAGATTCTCCTGAAGGATTATAAGATGATACTTAGATCAAGTCTGGCAACTCAGCCTATTAATGCCCACTCAGAACGGATGTTGAGATAAATAACACTCAGACTAGCTCAATATGGTTTCTGAGAAATTTTCAAAAGTACAGTATATGATCACCTTCACCAAATTCAACAATTAAATCCAAAAGATCAAGAATTATTGGAGATCCACTGTCCAAGGTCAACACTATATCATTATTACATCTTTCAAGAGCAATTTCAGTACTTCGCATATTTAGAAAACTGGACAATATTGTTAATGCACAGGAAAAAAAAAAGGAACAGCAACAGGTAGTCCCAGTACTTTAACCAAAGATTATTTCACATTTATTAAGACAATGTAACTGGAGTCAAAACAAATAGGAAGGCATAGATATACTGTATAGAGCTGCTAATTCGTAATTGAGAATTGAGGATGCAAGCAATTTCAAAAGGTGTCATGCTTTTCTGGATACTATAGTTTCATATAAATTCTGGGAAAATAAACTTTAAATGAAATTCAACCTCAAAAGGCACAAAATACAATCCCTAAACTTGCCTTAAAGGAACATGTTTATAATATATTTTCTCTGTCCTTTTAAAAGTATTTATCTGGTGAAGCTTTCAAATTATTATGTGAGAGCTGTTAATGACTAATGAATTTAATTGCTTTTTCTGTGAATCTTGAGTTAATAGTGATAAGCATGAACCCACTACTTATGCCAAGCTTAATCAAAACCATTTGGGCAATTACACACATTTGCAATAGACCAATTTTAAAAGACATTAATATTATTTATTTACTTTTGCCTGATTAACAATGGAGCCTGTTCTTTTTACATTTATTAGAAAGACATTATACAAGGAATAAATGTTCCTAAAATATCCTTAAAGGGATAAATAATCCTTAAATAAGTTCTTGTACTGTATATCACCTTAGGAAATAATGGAGCTTGTTTCACTGACACACGACAATGCTGCATTAGACATGTAAAGCTAAATTATGTCCATCATGGCTCTAATGGCAGAAGGACTATTAGGAAATTAGCACCAAAATGGAACAGCTCTATTCACAGTGTATTTCATCTTCTGCCTCAGATGATAGAAATAAGCCTTTTTTGTGCACAACGATTCACCAATGGGCCCCAGAGCACTATGCATTACATATTTAAACAACACACAAGACAAACACATGGCTAATATTTGGAAAAAGCACAGCAGGCAAGTGTGTTGAGTACAGTACAATCACCAAGCAGACCTGACACACATAACAAGGGCATTAGGAAAGAAAAACAATCAGATCAATTCACATTGACAAACAAATTATAAACCACACAAATGGACATAGGTTAGACTCGCATAAAAGAGAATATAATAGAAAAAGCAGGCAAAAAATACCTAGATTTTCCTTGTCACAAAATAGGAGGTTTATATTTAAAACTGCACATGGGAACTATCTGTTCCTTGTGCTACAGGTCCTGTGTAGATTTAAGAGATACTGAAAAGCTTTTGCTAACAGACAGATACAATACTAATTGTGTTCTTGTCTTGAATAAGAATAATCAGAATAACTTGATATCCATGTAGCTGGTGCACACTCACTTTATCCATCACCAATGTGGGTCAACCAATGCTGTTGACTGGCAGCCATTTTGTGCCAGGAGCACAGTAAAGCACTGTATTAGTTGTGTCAATAGACTGAAAATCTTTTTCTTTGGTAAGAAATACCTCGGCTTGTTTGTCATTATGTCAGTTATGGACTACTACCTTAGGTTAGGAGGGGCAATGAGAAGTGAAACTGTTGTCACAACGGACAAAGTCAGCTGTACATTTGCTGACTGCCTGTTTATATCTAATGGCTTCGACAATTTGTTGTTGAGACCACTGAGGCGGCACTATTAAGGCCCGAGGCAGAGGTGGGGACGAGAAGGATGTGAGGGCTAGTCTTCGTAGCTCTGGGGGCGCAGGACGATGCTGTGGTAGGTCTTGATACAGGAGAAGGCCGTAGGGGGGATGAGACGGCGGTCAATGAGGTTATTTTCCAGATGCACAGAGATGAGAAGAGAGTCTTCACTGACCCTGGTGTCACAGATGGAGTTGAGCGGCACATACCTAAGGAAGACATTTTCAGTGCTGGAGTCAGTATAACCACAAAGCAAGGTAAGACACAAAGGATACCAAGTATATCTGAAGCAAAATTAATGTAATGAAATTAACTATGGGCAGCTTGGTTGTGCAGTGGTTAGCATTGCTACATTGCAGCACTGGGGGCCTGTGTTCAATTCCTGGTGTGCTATCTGCGTGGAGTTTGTATGTTCTCCCCGTGTTTGTGTGGGTTTCCCCTGGGTGCTCTAGTTTCCTCCCACAATCTAAAGACGTACTGACAGGTTAATTGACTTCTGAGAAAAATGGCGCTGGTGTCACTGTGTCTGTGTGTGCCCTGTGATGGGCTGGCATTCCATCCAGGGTGTAGGCTGTCCTAAAATTATGTATTTTTATAACTATACATATAAAATGTACTTCTTAAAACTTTCTTGATCATAAGAAAACCTTTATTTTATTCTACTCTAACTGGCAGGTCTATATCATCAGAGCTGGAAAGTAGAATATTTCTTTCCTCTGTAGCAAAAGAGGAATTTCCCTATGGGATTAATAAATTAATTTTAATAAAGTCTTATCTAAAAACGTGATCTCATTTTTTTCTAAGTGTAAACTTTATAAAGGTGGAGCTCTAGAAAGATCTAAGAGATAACAAATGGGTTTTGGAGGCACTATGTTGTTGTTTTTACTGCAGAAGGAATAACAAGACCCAAGAATTAAATGCATTGGAAATGTTTATTGAGTGCTTAGTTATGGTAACATCTGACTCTGGCCATACTGTAGGTCAAGGAGTTTGGGATACCACTGCAGTTTAAAGATATAATCATGGGGAAGCTGCAGAGGTGGGATGGGGTGGACGAGTGAGCCATGAATTGAATGTATCTACAGTATTTATAGCTTTTGGAAAAATTATACAGAATTACAGGACACCCCTACCAAACTTTCATTCTAAACTCCATTGAAACCATTTTTCTTAAATGGTTGTTTGCAGAACAGACAAAAGGAAAACAACTACAGTATAAGCCTTTGAAAGTTGCTCTGTAGTTTTGTTCTAAGGCTCAGTTATTACCTCTTCCTTATTATGAGTCAATGGTGTGTAACATTACTTTTTTTAGAAAAGATTAAAACACAAAAAAACACATTTTGGAACTGTTATGTTTTCAGATTCTTATCATGGTGCATTCAAGCTTGCCTTTGTTGCACTTATTGTGGAAAGCAGAGCTAGGTTTCTAAAATACACATGACTTGTCAACCAAGCTCATTAATCATTATGCTTTACAACACAAGCAAACCAGCAGCTAGCAATATGTATAATTAAAGTCACCTAAATCTGTCTGCTTTATTCACATTATCTCTTATGCGGCCCCTCCAGATCAAGAGGAAGTGTTCTTTTCTGGGAGGAAAAATATCAGTGTTGCACATAACTCAGTTTTAAATTATGCATTACACTAGGGAGCAGTCCATTTCCCTTTGCAGTGCGTTTCCACCCTTTGAGAACCCTGTTAACTTTTTTTTTCTGGATGGATTACTGGCTCTGAGCAAAGACAAAACAGTTATCAAGAAAAAGACTGATCAGGGATAAAGGTACAAGCAACAGATTAGGGAAAAAACAGAAGAAAGAACTGCATTAGACAAATAGCTATCTGTCCGCATGTACAGTATGAACTGCAAGATTAATGAAATTTAGAGATGATACTGCAGAAAGCAATATATTTTTAAGGAACATTTGGTGCTGGAAGGAGGAGGCATAGATCTTTTTGTATTAAAACTCTTGTTTTAATTTGGTCTTGGTGTGCCCCACCTGACAAGAAGCAAGCCTGCCCAAGCCTCTTCGTGACAGTGAACATGAAATCCTGATTACTTCCAAACCATTTGATCTCCTGGTGCCTAGCAGCTGGCACTTCAGGAGGAAAGTAAAGCAGAGAAAATAGTCTGTGCATGTGTATGTACTGTATAGGTAGATGAGTACAAATTCTTAAATGCTCTGCTTGCATTTCTCATTGGATCATCCTCAAAAAAGGGGCTTCTGAAAATATTTCTTGAATCTGATGGTCAAAAATTGCACACAAGTAATTTGCACCAAGCCAATGTTTTTGTTTGTTATTGGTAATATACTGTGCTATGACATGGATACACTTTCTTACATGGTTTCTCCTCAGAACGTGTTTGTGGAGAAACACAAGCCTTTGCAAACATACTGTTTTGTACATATACATGCACAGTCCAGCTGACAATGCTTACCTTATATGTTAATGTCTAAACCCACGCCTGGTGTGTACACAGAGCTGCACTCTAAGTCTTCCAGTAATATAAAAGACACCATATGTCCCAATTATGTTTAATCACCTAGGATTTTATACTTTGTTTTGTATCTGAAAATGATAAATTTCTAAATCACTCATATTCTCCCAATACTTAAGAATGAGCGACACTAAGTTCTGATTGGTTTTCCCTTTGAAAGACAGATATCACCAGTGCAGCAGCATCTCATTTCCAGCAATGCCATCTAAAGGAGGTACCTGATGTAGTTGTCATTGAGACGCAGGACCTGCAGGGATTTGAGGTTGAGCAGCCCACGTGGTATAGCCCTCAGGTGGTTGTTGTCCAGCAACAGTTCAGTGAGGGAGCGGTACAGCCCCAGGAAGGAAACTCCATGGATCCCATCATCCCTCAGATGATTGTGGGAGAGGTGCAGGAACTCCAGGCCTGGACGCATATGGGCAAAGACATAACCAGGGATCCTCTCTATCTGGTTATGGTGCAGAATGAGTTGTCTGAGTCCGATGGGCAGGAAGGAAGGCACATGGACCAGTTTGTTGCAGGAAAGGTCAATGGTTTCCAGTAACCTGTGGGAAAAAGCAGAAAAAAAGGAGAAAAATAAGATAAATTAAATAGGCTAATCAAAATCAGAAGTCTAGTATTATTTGCGTGCTCCAAACACTTCTACAACTGTTTTGCAAATGTAAAAATATCCTTATTATAGAGTGATGTTGGTTGGTCAGTGATGAGACAACCCTTCACCCACCTTGTGGCCATCACTGAAGTTACAGCTTCCGACAGCTGCCCTGCCCATATGGTTTGTACCCTCATGAATAAGGCTCTTCATTCTACAATGTGATGATGTGTGCTACGTAAGGGGATACTACACTTGATCTTAGCTAAAAGACTGAGAGGCGACTATATAGGGGATACAGCTCAGTGCACTGAAGAGCTTGGTTTTAAGCTGTTACCCCACTCACCTTACAGACTTCACTGTACACTGCTTGTACTGCTACCTCTGGTGACTTTGTCCAAAGTGACAAGGAAAATAGGTGGATATTATGGATAAGACTGATGATAATACTGACCTGTTAATTGTAACACATTACATAAAATAATAGTAATCAGAAAAGTCTTAACCTGGTTGTGGAGCCAAGCAGTGCTACACCACCTACTAGCCTTCCCATATTAGTCAAACACAGGATGGTGTGTCCATTGTGGCTAACAATAAGCCACACAAGTATAGTGTTTGCAATGCACCTAAAAATAGCCATTCCCACATAAATGCAGGGGCCTGTACCTAAAAAAACAGTGAGCTAGCAACAGACCCGTAAAAACAACAAATACAAAAAAAACGTCTTCCGGGAACTAGCTATCTCCCCATCTTAGCTTAGCTAACAACAACAAAACAAAGTGCCTGTCTAAATGTAAAGTACAAAAGATAAGGAGAGACACAATCAACAAAAAAAACAGAGTGCAACAAATAGTCTCGTTCAAGAACTTGTACAAGTCTCCAGTTTCCGAGGTCTTTCCTAGGTTTTTCTGCTCTTTCTCTAGATCTCTATCCCCTCTGCTTATACTGGTATGCTGGAGGTCCACAGCTGATGGCAATTAGGACTTGATTCCAGCAAACACCTGGAACAGAGCAAGGCAGGCAAGACCATATCAGCACAGGGGGTTAACACTGACCTGAACGTAATAGTAGCTTTGGGAAATAATTATTTTAATGTGGCAACCAGGATAATGATCTGTATTTTCACAGGACCAAAGCTTAGAGCCCACCAAGGCTTCACAATAGTGAATGGGGCTTGGGAACTACTCACCTGTATACCCCCCTTATCTCTGTCTCTCTTAAAGCAAATGTTGCATTTGTTGTTGAATGAGCTTTATTGAAAGTACATGGAGGCATTGCAGCATGATGGAGTTCAAAAGTAAGAGACTGTTGCAGAACTGAATAATGCGTCTGTGATAAAGATGCGATCGCTGCAATGTCTCATCCTCTGCACATCTTAGAGACAAACAGATATAAACATGGCAGCAACCATTATGAGATACCTTTGAAGGTGACCATTTTAGCCTTACAGAAAAAAAGACAAATTGACAAATGACAAATAGCTGTGTACAACTTTGAATCAAAATGAGTTCAACATTCTGCAATATTGAAATATTGCTGAGCAGATTGATTTAATTAACAGCGACGCTGAACTGCTGAGTTAAAGCACAGGCTGTTTCCAAACCACATTGAGTTGCAGTTTTGCTACAGATATCGACGTTACCATTTTCTTTATTACTTTTGAAAAACCAAATATGCCAATTGGCATGTAACACACTGGCTACTAGGAAGCTTTCGAATAGATTTGAAACTCACTACTGTAAATCCATAACCTTTATGGATTGAGGTTTTCCTACTTTCAGAGAGATACTTACTCATAAAGTTATAAAACACAAATTTGTTGAGTATTGCTAAACATGGTCTTAAATCAGCTGAAGCCTTCAACTTGTGTGCTTGTGGTCTGTAAAACGCCTTTCCAGTAAAAGTTCAGGAAATCTGAAACCATATTTTAAAAAAAATCTCAATCTTAAATCATGGTTACTCTTCTCATTCACATACCCCATAGCCTCTTCTGACATACAGTAGGACAGAATGGGTGATTTCACTGTGGAACCCATTTCCCATTACAGTCATACTCTACAACTCCGAGGCAGAGGCCAGTGAGTAGTGAGTAGTATCACTACTCACTGGCCTCTGCTTTCATCTTCAAATGTCTATGCAGCCCAGCACTCCCATACCAAAGTGATTTTTTTGTTCCTTTGGTTTCAAATGAGTCTTTCTTAGCAAACATAGTCAAAACAAATGCAAAATGATCCCTACAACAAGCTTCTGACAGTGTTGTATGGGTACATAATATTGCTTCCGATTCAGCTGTCAGAAATACTGTATGGTGTAGCTTGGTCAGTTTTACTTCAGAAACAGCTGTTCCAAGTTATTGCCTTCCTCTCCTGCAAGAGACTGCTCTTTACTTTGATTCCCAGCTCATCAAAGCTCAGTAGCAGGGTGCAAAAATTAAGAAGAGAAGGTGCTGGAATGGCTATAATGTTGAAGAAATGTTTCTTTTCCTTCATACACAGCACAGCATGACCTCTTATAAAAGAAACCAGAGGCTTATTAGCTTGTAGGCAGTATTCCCACTTTGAATACTGCTATCATCAACACCACAGGAAGCTTAACAGAATCCAAAAAAACAGGATCGAAAAAAGATTTCTTCCCTTGCACTAACCCACTAATAAAAAATAGATAGAGAGCCCTGTTTGAAGATATATTTCAAATACTATATGTATTGGGATGCATCATATAATACTCATAACTAGATATATGTAAAATATAATTGGAGACTGAAATATATATTTTAAATACATTTCACATTTGTGTTTCAATATTTTTTTCCAGCAATGCTATCAGATAAATGTGTGATACAGGTATGCCATTATAGTCTAACCAGAAATGTTGCCAGCTTGCACAGTTTATGTGTATGGAAGCTAGAAGTATTCAAATCAGGTAGAAATAACCTGAGCTCAATGGAGAGCCTGAAAACCTGTAAAATGTCTGGTGTTCTTGTGAAGCCAATCTGGCAAATACGTATTCCTGGAAGAACAGTCCCAATACTGTACTTGCTTATTTTAAGAAGGGAGAGTTCAAACTGAAATGCCATACTCAAAACCCCCAGCTTTTTCCAGTTTGGCCTGGAAATACTGCTGAGACCACTGCAGAGCTGGGTGTTCCACAGACTGGCCAATCTGTCCGCGTCTGAGAGACTGATTATGCTCTCCATCACTGGAAAGACAGTCCTTATGTTTGGCATCCATCTGATTCCCCCCCAGAAAAACAACTTTGCATTCAAATATATAAACTAAGCTGGAAGTGTGTAAATCCATGTGTGGATTTCAGTACATTGTAGTAAAATACTGCATCAAATCTAGTGTGGTTTAGCACGTATCCCAGAGCTACAGTATAAGATGAAATAATGTCTTGTACAGTAGTTCTGTAGCCTATACATTCTTTTTAACATCATAAGAATTTAACATGATTAAATACTAAGTTTGAATGCTATTGATTTTTGAGCAACAGCTGTTAATAAATGTAATTCATAACATATTGGAGGCATTCAGATAAATTTGTATTACAGGGTGAAGTACAATATGTTTATTTTTACTAATTTTGTTCTGTGTCTTATTTTGTAACTTGATTTTATAGATAGCTGCTCTGTTCAGTTCCTGTCAAGTGGTTATTGAAAGCCTAGGCTTTTCTCTGACTTGGATAAAGATTTGAATTATGGAAATATGCACATTTGAAGTAGACCTGAGAACATGTGTCTTTTCTGAGATTGTGTGTAAGACATGGCCATTCTGGGATAAGGACAGAAGAGACAATGGAAAGTGAGGATGGAAGACAGGTGGAACTCAGTTTGACTTGGAGAAAGAAAACTGACATTGTGAAAATACACGGTTGAAATAATAAGGCCAATTTAATAATGTAGCTTTGATGGATAGACATCCGTGCAGGGAATGGTCCTGTCATGTGTCTTAAACTGCTGAGATAGGATCCAGCTAGGTATGACCCCTACTGGGAATAAATGGCTTTCTGTCAGCAGGTGGATGGATGAATATTGAAGCCTTTAAGAGTCTCTTGGCTGTGCTGAGCTGTGTGTTTTTGTGTTTGTGTTGTATGAGTGGTGCTTGCACACACTGCACCTCTAATATTATGTTATTGGTGTTATGCCTGGGCGGGTCTGAGCTCTCAACCCTCGGTCTCCTTGGAGACCAGTCGCATTCAACCCCACCCGGTGCTTCACTGGCAAGGTTTGGCAGGCTCTGCCAGCCAACTGCCGCTGGTTAACCATGATCTGCACCATATTTAAGCCCCTCAGCACCATTCCTCAGGGCTTCCTTTCTGAGCCTCGCTCTGTTCCAATCTGAGAGATATACAGCATTTTTCAGTGGTGTCTCGCTTCCTGGAGGCCTATTGCAGCTTAAAACTTCCATCCGGCAGAGGCGTAACAAGTGAATTTGTGGATTTTAGTTGCAGTAGAGGCTTTTTTCTTTAACACTTCACTTTTCTTTATGAAGTTTACCTGGGATGGAGTTCATCCTATCTTTACCAAGCAAGCAACTGCACAACCTGAATGGTAATTTGTCACTTTTCTGCTAAAACATGATCCAAACCTTTGCATGTTGTGTGTGTGATGATTTCTTTTCCATCACAAGCATCCACAATGGAAAGAATCTGCATATAGGACAGCACGTTATGGGTTTTGTTTCAGGCACAAACCTCTCTGGTGGCATAAACCAAATATATCAATTGGCATGCAACACACTGGCTACTAGGAAGCTTTCCAATAGATTTCAAACTCATGATTTATAGCTTACACCAGAGTGAATTTCATTTAAAGCAGGTACATGTGTCATATTGCATTTTGTAGTTTGTTTAATGTGCCTGCAGACAATGAGGGCAGGGAACTACACCTGGACATTTTCCTTTTCTTGATGAATCAATCTGTCACCTCTCTCCTGAATACAGGACAACACTTTGAATCAGCAAATATTGTTCCATTGGATCACAGAAATAGATTAAGAATGTTGTGTGGCATCTCTGGAATGCAGCTATGATCCCAAAGACTCAACTCTGTCTATAAAATAAGAACATAAGAAAGGTTACAAATGAAAAGAAAATGAATTATTTTTTGTCCCACTTAGCCTGTTTGGTAGTTAGTACTGTACCTATCTGGATCCAAGAATCTAATCCAGCCAGTTGAAAAAAGCTGGTCAGCCTGTTAAATACTCCTATAAACCATTAGGTAAAGAAGTATCTCCTGTTCTCAATGAGAAATTATCATCCATCCATCCATTTTCTAACTGCTTCTTCCAATTTAGGGTGTTGAAAGACTAACAACAAGAGACAGGTAACAGGCTCAAGGCCGGATGAGATGCCAGTCAGTTGCAGGGCAAACATGCACACACTCACACCAAGGCCAATTTTCCCAAAAGCCAATTAACCTATCAGTATGTTTTTGGATGATGGGAGGAAACCCCAGAGAAACCTCACGGGGAGAACATACAAACTCCACACAGATAGCATACAAGGTTGAGAATTGAACCAAGAGTTCAAGCGCTGTGAGGCAACTATCACCATTGCTGCCCACGAAATTGCTGTATTATATATAAATATATTTTTTCTAAACTTCTGTTAATATAAAATGATAACGTAAGGAATAATAACTGGGTATTCCAAAGTCTATTTAAAAAGAGCATAGAGGAGTACAACAGAAAGCAGCAGCAACTGCTTTAAAAAAAATGTTTTAAAAGTTATGGACAGCAAAGTTGTGTCATTGCTTCATCTATACAGTAACTGCAGGTACACTTTCAGCTTACTGAAGTATTTGCCATTGATTGAAATGTTGTAATATAGACAACATACACTGTACTGAGGATTTTACATTACAGTAATTTACTGGAGTGTTTCTTTCAGAAACCATAACAGAAACTTTATTTTCTTTTTGGCTGATATATGCATGGAAGAAACAGAAAACCTTTTTTGACGAATTTAATGTTTTTGAGACTCTATATAGACAAAGTTGGAAATAAGGAATGACTAAAAGTCTAAAGACTTATTTCTAATCTTAATGTCAATCCTTTATGGTTATAACTTAAAATACTCTTTACTTTGAAGACAATGACACCAGACACCAAAGATCCCAAGTAACAAACAGCAGTACAAACAGCATACGGATGTACCTCATACAATGGTTCCTTTGGTTTTGAGCAAGGAAAACAATACTCCCTGTGAAACATCCTTTGCCATAAGATGACTTTACATTTCTCAAACACTAGGTTTAAAATCATGTTTTGATTATAGGAGAAAATAAACTGGACTGTAGCCAATACAAAATATACCAGATTTTTTCTTTCTTGTTTGTAACAGCGTAAAATAAACACAATCTGTCACACCACTCGAACAGGACTCAAAAAGCCCGGGGAGTTTTAAACTCAATCAAGCCGTGACAATCAACGCAATATAATGGTACAACGCAAAATCATTTCTGATCCTACATTTGCAAGGACATCCAAAACGCTATCAAGCTCTGTCATGGTCAGATGATATTGGCACCACATTCTCAGTCAGGATCCAGCTATGATTAACAAGGGCCTGTAGGGCATTGATCATTAACGCAAAACAGCAGTGGGCAAAAACAATGGCAGCTTCAAGATTTGTGAAGCTCTTCTACAACAGAATAAATCTCAGATTAGTGTAGTGCCTTATGGCAGTGAGACATCTCAAAGCAGTGGGCAACACGGTCAAATGAAATAAGCCAGGATCTGCAAGAATCAAACATTTTACAATCCTATGTTTTATAAAGTGGCCAAAGAAGACCTCAACACAGACATCAGCAGCATAAGACTTCAACAGGACATACACACCCAGCCATATCAGTGGTAAACACAGGTGAAGCAGTGCCAATGGCTGCTAATTAGCAGAGCTACAGCTAGATGCCTTCTGAAGTGTAGAATATACAGGTTAAAAGATGGAGAAAAATTTCATTTTTAAGAAGAAAAAGAAGAGGTATAAAGATGCTCAAAATATTAATGGCTTTTAAAGTTCTCCAAACTCAAGTTAAATCCTGTCTAAAGATCACTGGTTCAGACTAGGTTATTAGCCTACCACGACCAGTTTGGGAATGGGAATGGGACCTTAACACACAGAGAGGAGGTAACCTGCAAAGGTGGGGGAGGGATGCAAAAGATGAATGTGAAGGAGAAGAGGCTTCTGTACGGTATTTATAGTTTTTTTTAGGAAATGATGTGAGAAATGATAATGATTTTGGGCAGCGGAGGTGAAAGAAAACGTGCTGTTATCCCTCCTGAACTTTCATTGTAAAGCCCACTATATTTTAAATGCTGTAGATGGGGAAAAAATAGGCCAGTCGGAATCCAATCTCATCAGGGTTTTCTGTTCTGGCTAAATATGAATTGGGCTGTGCTCTTCCATTATAGCATTAATTCTCCAACCATTAAAAATCAGTTGGGAGGCTTGTTTTTGAAGAGCATGAGAGCTACAGTACACATCTGTTTAACGCTGCAGATGGTCAGTCGTTGTCCCTTGAGGGTGAGAGCGAGGTTTTATGTAACCTATTCTAAAACTGAACTATGACCAGGCCTGAATTTAAGAAAGATTAGCCAGAGGTCCCGCAGTAGGACTCTGTCCTGTCTGTAAATGACCTTTGTCATTTATTGCTTTAAAGAGATATGAACTTTAAGCTGTCATACAACTCAGTATGACATAACACAGCTGGAACAAAAGATCACATGCAGTAAAAAGTTACAGCTGAGAGGAGGTCATTCAACTGATCCTATTTGTTTGTTTACTCGTATCATACTAATCTGAAAATAACATGTTTTTTGAAGGGCTTGTGAGTATGAGGTGACGTCTAAGTGCTCGTGTGCAGTTCATGACAACGAGGAAATCAGGACTTCACTGTTTGGTTCTCTGTGCCCCATTGTATTGGTCCTCTTGAAGTGTTAGTAGTGACACGCATATTGACCGTGTCAGTATCATCTAAACTTTTCACTGCCCAAATCCAGTAAAAATGTAACTTCTTTCATCCACAACAAAAGCGGTTATGTCTTTTTTTTTATGTGCTGTGTGTCTGGCATAAAGCCTTCAGCTAAAACTGAGTCCCTTGGACCCTTAAGACATTTCTTAACTTGTTCTTCCTATGGTATTTTGGCACTGGTGAGCAAGCTAGTGAGCATGTTAGGCCAATTGTAATTGTAGCGGTCTTGTTGTTGTCCTGTTGGAAAATCAACACTTTCCTTGGCTCACAGGAGTGGAAATGCCTCAATTTTTGTCAATGTACTGCTGAGTGGGGAGCTTGTCCTCAATTTGCAACAAAGTCGTTCTTCTCTTGAAACAGATGTCTCACCACATCACCACATTTCAGCTGCCCTCCTCTTACACTCACCATGATGTCTGCACACACATGCCTTCCTTTAGGTCTTTGAAAGACAAAACAGCAGGGTCAGGGAGCAAACCTCTCCCCCACTCTCCTTACTGTCACCTCAGATGTTCTCTTATCCACAGTAGACAATGATTTCACCTTTCAACTTTCAACTTTAACCCTGAACAGACTCCAAGCAGATCATTTTAAGCAGAAGGTTAGCTACAGTCACTCTGCTGATATCCTCTCTGCTGATATGCTGGCTACTTCTTCTTTGTGACTCTCCTGCTGTAGCCATGAAAACAATTGAAAACAATCACACTTATGAATTAGCTGGTATGTGAAAAGTTTAAAAAGGTAATGCAATCTTTTACTTTCCAGTGGAATAGAAATATTTTGATACTGAACTGTATCTGATCTGGAAGCGTTCACCCTTCAGGCAGTTAGCCTATTTTATTTACAGTAAGTGAGAAGGTAAGGAGCGAAGTGTGAGGGGAGATGGGAAAAAAAATTGCAAGACTTCTGTCTAGGACACAGCCGTTGAATACTGTAGCTTTTCAGAACACTGAAACACTACTTCCTGTGCAGCTTTATGGAAGTATTACAGGAAAAGATTTAAATGCAGCAGACAATCACTAACAATTATGGAACCTACCAGAAGTCAACAAAAAGACACAAACAGTCCCTTGAATAATGTGTGAGAAATGCTGCTGTCGATTCTGTAATTAATCGCGTGTGCTAGGAATCATCCTACATATTTTATTTTTACTCCTGTGAATGTTCCGAGCATTGTTTAACGCTTCCAAGTACTTGAACTTCTATGAAGGATGGATTTCACCTTGAAAAGTATTTGCACTTAAATTCCCCCCTACATGAAGGGATTAGCCTGGGCCAGTCTGAGACATGGGTCAGGCAGAAGATGGCTGTGATTTGAAGTTCAGCAAGGATCTCCCTCCCCACACCCAGAAACACATATTCTATCCCACTGGCTCTTCATCCCCAACAAGATGATTTCTAATTAAAATCAAATGCAGGCAAAACGCTCTGGGACTTTCTCACACCACAGGGCCAGCCTAATCCACTGGCATTTCCTTTAATAAAACAGCAGCGCTGGGAATAATGGGATGGGTGTTTTTCGAGAAAACAGGACATTTTTGTTCAAATTTATTTTCGTTACATGTTGTTAGATATTAAAAGTGTTTTGGTCAGAATTACTGAAAGGCTTGCAAAAATGTTCTACATATTCAGAACAAAACTTGTAGAGAGATATATTGTATCTGATTGCAATCATCCCTGTCTATTTACATTTAATTACACCTCTGGGTAATAATAACAGTAAATATGAGCATCCAGCTTTACAGGATGATTTTAGAAGTTTCTTTTGATTCTGTACAAAATCTGATCTAAGTTCTAATTAAGAGTATTACATTTTTTATACAGATATAATGAAACTGATTTTCTCAAACTATGATTGTGTGAAGAAAATGTAACTTTTCTCATTCCCCTGCTCAAAACCTCCATTCTTTTAAAGCTTTGAAAATCATACTGTCAGTTAGTTTGAAATATTGCCTGCTAGACATTCAAATATAACCCCCTAGGTACATACTTATATGGAAATAGGGTATCATTAGGTCAGAATCCAGCTAAAAAAGGTGCACATTTATCCATCCATAAGTCAATCAATTAACATGAGATGCACAAAAACTAAAGGTAACACTATAGGGAATGGATGAACTTTTGATTTAAATTTGTATTAATCAATACAGTCTGAGAACAGCAGCATTCCTTAGGAAAACACAACAATCAAGAATCTCTTACAAAAGTGCTATTCAGTGCTCAGATTCCCTGGCTGATACAGTATATGTTATGTTTCTCAGATCCTGCACCAGATTGAAAGGAGAAGCCCTAAATCAAAGTCTGTTTTTTATCCAACCAGGACCCATAAAGGCAGCACATTTGTGATTCATGCCGTATCAGAAGTAGATCACAGGGAATTTAGAAAACATATTCTGGCAAAACAAGGCTATTTAATAGTCTGTAGTAGCTTCCAGATCACAGCCTGCCTCCATAAGCCCAGAACCAGGACTGCTGAATCATTCATTTGATGGTACATTTTATAGTGAGTAGTAGTTTTATAGTAAGAAGAAAGAAGCTGAAGTATTACTAGCAGCTGAGCTAATCCCATCTAACAGCTAAGCACAGGATGCTGGCATACGTTACTGTAGATGTCTGGAACCAGAAAAGACCACATCACTCAGTAGCACTCTCTAGTCCCATAATCCTACTTTTATCCTAATTTTTTTCACAGATACCATAAACTAAAAAGAAATGTACTGCAACCAAACAGTTAAATAAATGGTGCTATTATATAGTCCCTTCCATCCCACAGGATCACAAAGATCTTTACATATCCATCCATCCATCCATTTTGTAACCATTTCTTCCAAGGTTGCAGGGGAGCTGGACACAAACACAGACAATGTAAACACTCACACCAGCATCAAACTTCCAAGAAGCCAATTATCCCTCAAGTATGTATTTGGACTGTGGGAGGAAACCTAGAGGAAACCCACACAAACATACAAATTCCAAGCAGCCAGCACCCCAGGAACAACTGAACTCGGGTCCCCAGTGCTGTGAGGCAGCAATGCTAAGCACTGTGCCATTGTACTGTCCGATCTTTTACATATAGGATGAAAACCCATTTCATCCACCAGGATCATGCATGGTCATCATGCCATGAAGTGCCAATAACCCCTCTACACAGTGGAGGAGAAGAGAGAAAAGGCCCACAATTAAGCCCACAATTACTGAATGTTAGTCGGGATACCAGGAATAACATCCTCATGCTTTTGAAAAGTGACATGGAATCTTTAATTTCCAAGAAGTTAAAACTTTGCTTTAAAGTTTTATTAGGAGCTACAGCACACAGTCAACAGGCAACTGGGTTCAAGAACTCGAATCCAAATGGAAGAGCGCCACCTACTGGTCTGCCACAGGTACTTGAACCATTAACCTCCAGTACTGACAAAGCCAAGCCTTGAGTAGCGTCAGACATCTGAAAAGACTGGTCTACAAGATGGAGATGTTCCTGCCATTACAGATTGTTTAGGTCAGAAAAAAGGCAAGTCAAAATGATTCTTGACATCTGCTTCCTTTTATCTTGCACTGCACGCATGACTGAGCACTTGAGGCTATAAGGGCTCAATTAAAGCAGGAGCTCTTCAAAAGAAAATAAGAAAAATCTTGCAGTGTATGTTAACTGTTTTGCTGAATTGAAAATAATGATGGGATAATAAACTTTCAAGGCATGCCAGGTGCATTGCTGAAACTGTCAACACAATGCTAGGCTGATGAACCATTACAAAATTAGGAAGAATAGAATGTCCTCCTGATGTATATCACACAGCTAATCAAAACTGGAAATGCCTTCAAAATGGTACTTACTTAGTAAAGGAGAAAAATTTCAAGTCTTATATACAAAGTTGTTTCTCCTTTAAAATCAATGATCCCGTAATACAGGCATTTAGAATGAAAACAAAACCTCTTACAGGTGTGTCTAATATCAGTACAGTGGTCTTGTTGCCTACATTATGAAATGTAATTAAGTAAAAGCAATAAATGTAAAAACAGAAATGTGTTGTATGTAGAAACTCCATAAAACAAGATAATTAATTGTTTGCCAATTGTGATAATTGTGTTACATCCATTAACAGTAGTTTGATTCTACTCACAGAGCATATCAGAACTCTGAACAAAGGGCACAGCCTTTTGAAATAAAGTGCAGCACACTTCTAAATTGTCACTTTTTAGTTAAAAGACACCAAGCCATGTCTGTGGTGAGCCCCGCCTTCCCTGGAGACCTTTGTCAAAAGACAGAATTTATATTGGCAGATTATGACAGAGCTGGACAAAGACAGTGTGTAACTAGAGCGGTCTAATTGTACTGTTCCTGAATTCAGAGCAGCCAAGTCAGTCATAAACACTGGTTTCTAGCAGCCAAATGAAATGAAAATAAAACAGCCTAGCCATAGTAACTCTACATCATGGTCTCCTGCCAGGGTGAATTTTCCACAGCATGTGTTTCCAACACTGTGTCCTGGTAGACTGGACTGGCAAACTCCCATGAGCCCTCAAATATCTGCAAAAGAGCAGAGAGCTGGTCCATTGTTTCAGGACAGGCCAGGACTGAATTCTCATTGTTCCTCCTGAATCTGAGGATCAACTCATGGATGAAGTCTCCTCTCCAGGACTATGGCTAGGCTTTTCCAGGGAGGCCCCATAGTTGGAACACACCTTCAGTTCCCCTTTCTTAAAAATGGTTTGACATTCCAGAGGTACTATACCCATCTTCCATGTAACAGTGAAGAGACATGGTAAGCATGACACCCCAGATTTGTCCAGCTGTTTCAACATCTTTGGGCAAATCTTTTCCATCCCTCCTGCCTAACCACTGCAAAGGCACTATACCACCACAACATTTATAGGTTCAGTCCACATCTGATTCCACATCCAGTCTACTTGGTTAAGGAAGTCCACATTTCATTAGTCTCAGGTCAATATTTTAATGCCATATCTGAAAACAAAGACACTTCATCCTAAGGTATAAAATGGTTTGCCAGAATGCCTCTATGGCCTTTCCTTTAAAGGAAGCCACCATCTTGATCCAGGCTCATTAATGGGGGTCATGAGCCAAGATGGTCACCTGGTGATTGGACATTGCTGCAGAATGAGACACAGCTAGAGGTCTTGAAGGGAGAAGAGCTGTTAGGATAGGCTCTCTGTGGAGTTAGCCAGACATCTGAGCAGTCAGGAGACTTACTATATACTGTACTGTACTCCCTCACCAGTCATGGAGTAGGTCACTTTGAATACTCCTTTGGCTAATGTTGCCATGAGAAGATCCTGACAGTGCCTCATCGACCATGGTAGAACATCACTGTAATAGTATGCTTAAGGTTAAGATTCCATTCATGAGACTGTTCAAAATGCCATTTGGTGTCAGTAGCAGTCTACTATGGAGAAGCAGTTTTGTTTTTCATGCTTTGGTAGATTTTGCAGGCAGTGCTGAGAAAGCCACAGTCCAGAATGGTAAAAAGAGTTAACTGTCATCTTAGCCACAGCCGAAATGCCTTTTAATTCAAGGCGTGCTTATTACTTTTAAAAAAAACTGCAGTGGTAGCTTGCATCAAGCACCACTTCTCCACTAAAGTAGGGGAGGGGGGGGGGGGGAGAATAAAAATGAATCTTTCTCTCCGGTCCAAATTAAATATTTCTGTAATTTAACAGATGGCATATTCACATTCTAGCACTCACATTACTTTCTGAAATGTAGAATACCTTAAGCGTAGAGATTACCTACAGATCTTGTATTGCTGGTGAAAATGTTAGAGAATTCTGCAGAACATCTACAGGGCTGGTAGAGCAGTAGCAGGTACCAACACTGCAATGACAGAAGGAAGCTACTGCAAATACTTCGCTGGATGCTATTACCAGTCAAGTGCAGATCCAGCTGTTCTAAAACCATGCTATAAGACAGCAAATGATGCTGATACCCATGCATTCACTGTAGCTTGCTGGATGATGGAGTTACAGGCAGTGTATTTTTGTAGTATATGCTGTACTTCAAAGGTAAAACTGCAAAAACACCATAGTAAGCTACACAAGTTTTCTTGCCACATGAGGATTCATTCTCTTGGTTGTTGTATATTTTTGGCTCTACAGCCAGCCCTCACACTCGCATAAACAACTCAGAAACATTCCCCTCCAGCGGACGTTCGCTGACCACAGGCTGAATTGAAAACATCTCTTCATGTTCTAGGATTTGATTCTTTTCTGTGATCTTGAGGGTGTCGGACCTCAGTGTAAAATTCAACACTAAAGTAATCTCAGTGATTCCTACACTACTACGAAGTGCTTGACAAGACAGATCTCAGTCATAAATTGCAATCAGTCTCTATTTCTTTTACAGTGCGTGGACCACTGTGGCTATGAAAGGATGCAGATTTGTTCCAGTGAATGTCTCCCCCTCCTGGTTGGCTAAGCACAGTACCTCAGGTTAAACGGCTTCTTTTTATCTTGTTATTTCTCCGCCCTTCAATAATTTCCTAATAATTCTTCCCTACAATACTTCAGTTCACATCTGATCAAAAAGTTGGTGCATCTCTATTACAGTTCTGAAGCCTGACAAACAGGAAACTGGATAAATGTACAGGTTTCTGTTTTCATAACTAATTCTATTTAAAATATTTTTCTGACATTTGAGTAGTGAAACTAAAGCTGATAATTCACTTTAATCACAATTTGCACTCTCAGTGATGTGCGCAACAACTAATTCTTGAATCTGTGATGAATATTTTGTGATGAGACTTATTTTCATATTGACATTATATTGTACAATTACAAGACACAAATAAACTTTCAGAAGTATTAAACAAGGCCCCTGTGTGAAGTTTGTCATCAGGAAATTTGGAATAGATCTCACAGCTTGGAGACTGCTGATTTGAATCTGGGCTGTTCTGCCACTGGACTGTACATGAAAGTCTCCAGGAACAGGACAATAAATGACTTGATAGCATCTGTTGTTAACCAGAGGGATTTGTTTATAAAATGAATGTCACATACAAAATCCAGATAAAAAGAGGTGATTCAGTTCAATCTTCATCAGACAATATTGCATGGCCAAGTAATCAAAATAATGAAACACGTTAACAAAGGCAACCTAAAGGTCCAGTCATCCATCCATATTCTAACTTCTTTTTCCCATCTGGGGTCACGGGGGAGCTGGAGCCTGTACTGGTAAGCAACAGGCACAAGGCAGGATACACCTGGACAGGACGCCAGGTCATTGCAGGGCAGAGACACAGACACAACCACACACACACTCACACGGGGTCCAATATTCCAATTTACCTACCAGCATGTCTCTGGACTCTGAGAGCAAACTGGAGCACCCAGAGGAAACCCACGACAAAACAACAGGAAAACATACAAACTTTGTGAACATAACACCCAGGAATTGAACCCAGGACTCCAGTGCTGCAAAGCACCAATGCTAACCCTTGTAAAATTGTTCTTCCCTTGGATATAATCTTTGGATATAAGTCTATAGTCCAAAAAACTACTAAAAGCTTTGACTTTCATGACCTCCTTTTGTCTATTATCTTTCATTATACCAGCTACAAGACCATTAAAATTACAGATGAGAGAGGGCCATTGTGCCCATAACATTTGTGTTGTGTCTGTTCTTCTTGTTCTGCCATACAATAGGAATCCTGTTTTTTCCATGTTGTTGTCTGGGCACTTGTGGATTTTGTGTTTTACCAATGAATTTCCTCCAACCAAGACATCAGCTCCACACACACAGCTTCAAAATCAGTGTCTACTGCACCTTAGATCAGCATATATTTTATTTTTCAACTGTGCTTCAGACTCTCTACACACTGTGTCTGTGTTTTTAAAGGAGAATCATAACTCATAGACAGAGCAGACCAGTGGAATAATAATAAGACCAAACTAACTTGAGTTGAGGATTCCAGACAGAGAGCTGAGAGCACACCCAGTTTTGAGCTCTAAATGAAGCTGGTACTCACGGCAGGTGAATCCATGCTCTAGGAGCAATGCGGTTCTCTTGGATGTAATTGTTGCTCAGCACGAGAACCTTCAGGTTGAGAGTTTTGTTCAGAACTCCCTCCTGGATCTCCTCAATGTGGTTTTCATCCATGTGCAGCTCCTGCAGCAGCAGATGAAGGTTTCAAATCTGACCTCACATGGTAAACAATTCAGAATCCACAGCTCATTTCTTTATCATAACGGACTAGTTACTCATTCGTCTTTTTTTTTTAACGGCCACATTATTTGATGGCTTCTTGTGCCATCTGCTAAAAGAAAAAAATAATTTTACCATCTCAGAAATATAGTTAGATTGAAACCTGTGCTTGATATATGGTCTCTTCATGGATTTTCACAGCTTGAGTTTGGCAATTACTACTTTGCAGGTCCTCTGCTAAAATAAGAAGGCTCCAGCTTGTTCAAACTGCGGCTATTATTTCACACTCGGCGTTATATTACAACCGGTTTTAAAATCATTACAATCATCATTTAACTTTAAAAGGGCTTTTCTAACATACTAAGCTCTTCATAATCAAAGTCTTTCATTTCTTCATGATCTACCTATTCCATATGTCCCAGTCTCTCTTCAAGTTCTAACTCTCTGATTGTACACAAAACCAGCTGAAAACAGTTACTCTGGTGTTACAATCACTGTCTAAATAAATGCAATCTCACAAACTTTCAGCAAGATGAAACATTCTAAGTTTAAATTTGTTTTATACAAATGTGTTTTTAATCAAGGCTGAACTTTCTTCTGTGTGCATGTTTTCTTGGTTTTAACTGCACAGTATTCTGTGATGCTCTGATGGGAAGAGCTCTATATTAAAACAAATGTAATCTAACAATTAGATTTAAATTAATTGTGGACAAAACCACAATAAAACAGAACTATAATCCCTAATATGGACATACATATACTGTATATCTTAATCGTTAGAGCTTAATTTTATCCTTGGAATAAACTGTACAGTCTCTTCATAGTCTACTTGAAACATTACTACTTTCACCACCTTTATAAGGGGTTGTGCTTTTATTATTTCCTCAATAAAGGTGGCAGACAAACCTGTAGGGAGGCAGGAAGACCAGGAGGGATAGTCCTGAACCTGTTCTCATCTAGTCTCAGGTAGATGAGCTTCTTCAGTGGTCGGAAGGCCAGAGGAGACACGTTACCATCATGTAAGTCATTCCCCTCAAGCTCCAATGTCAACAGCCTTGAGACGCCTGCAAAACACACCCACTTCATTAACAAAGGGTATGACAGGGCAATCAACTATTCTTTCTCCCACATACTCAAGGGGGTCTCTGTCCAGAGCAGTGGTTCCCAGCACTGGTCCTAGACGAACACTGGGTCCAGTTTGGGGAATTCAAGTTCGGGGAATCAAACCACAGACTATTGATTTGATTTCAGTTTTCTGTTTGGGACATATTTGTAAATTTGCCTGGACTTGTCTTTGGTTTCAACCCATTACCAATTTCAGAGTTTCAGAACTACTGGGGTGCACTGTCTGAAAGTTAAGCAACTGGCCCTCTGCAGAAGGAGAAGAACGCTTATTGCTTTGTGTTTGGTGGGGAGATTTACACGATATTTTCTCAACTATCAGGGACACTGCTATTGATAAAGTAACTCAAATGACTAAATGTGTTGTATTTCTTGTCCATAGGCTCCTGCTGCCCCGCTACCCTGTATTGGATAATGCGGTTAGGATCGTCATCCCTCCTCTTAAGGGCGCTCTGACCTTTCCCCCTTGGCATTTGTTTGCCTGTGCCACGCCCCCCGAGCACCGGATCACCGCTGTCACGTCCCCCTGTCTGTCAACCTGTACTGATCCTCTATGTCTTTTCCCTGTAGTCCTTCTCCACTTACTTCTGGATTATACTGTCTGCATAGGGTCCTGAACTACGCTTCACGTAGGAAAGGGATGAATTTTCCTTGTCAAAATGTGTATCTCCCTGTTTTTTCTTTTTTTCATTCGTAATACTAAAAAGGTATACATTGTGTATCTCTAAAAGAAGTGTATGGGATCAGTTTTGTTCTGTAATTGCTTCTGTGCTTGCAATGGGGAAGGGGTTTAAATACAGTACATTTAAATACAAATAAAGAATAATTAGATAAATACAATAACATTTTGTTCACACAATTGCCCTGTTGTACTACATACGCTATGCATTATTACTATTCTACTTTATTATACAGAGGCTTCCTCTGTTTCACACAAGATACCTTTGAAGCTCTGTGGAGTCAAGTCATTTATCTTGTTGTCATTCATCTTCAGCTCCTCCAACGATGCCGGCAGCTGAGGGATTTTTGTTATTCGATTCCCATCCAGGTTCAACCTCTTCAGCTTAGTTAGATTCTATAGCCAACAAATTATAAATATTCTTACTGGTATGGAGTGTGAGTTACTTATTGTCACTTACCGTACCACATTAAGTAATATGAAAGACAATGGTTAGTTACACAATAAGTACCTACTGTATGTAATGTTATCTAACCAAATTAGTCATTGAAAGCAAATTTTCAACTGACAATAATGGCTTAGAATAAAAACATTAATACAGCAAGGCCTTTGTCCAGGACAGGAGCAAAGTAACATGCTCAACAGTACCCCATCTGGAATTTGAATCCACAGCCTTCTTAGTTAGAAATATAAAGCCACAACCACCAGTCCATTCGTTGCACATACTGTACATTAACACACATAATACTGTACATTGCAAAGTCCATCTTTGCACATACTGCACAGTCTTCACTGTGGAACTATAATTACAATATTTGGATTTGATCATATCAGTAAAGAAAAATACAGCAAGTAATGTGCAGGTAAGCTCCATTGAAAAGAAATTATGCAAGACAAAGTTAAAAAGTTTATAAATAGAAGGATCAATGATTTTTTTTTAATTTCCTGGAGATTTGTCATGGTGAGAACAAGCTGAAATAGTACAGCACATATAACATAGTACAGCAATTGACACGGGTACAGTTTAGCTCTCATTTGCTTGACAGCAGTTCATTCACAAAAAGACCCTTTTAAAAATTAAGAGCATACATCACCAAGATAAAATTAAGGTTATGCCATTAAAAAGCTGCACTTCAGCATGTGGAACAATGGAAAACCAACATTGAGTAAGTGATGAAACAAGAGAGCTAAGACAGCAGTAGGTTTTTTGTAAATCTACGAGATTGCAGTTTACAAAATGCATGAATTGTAATTACAATTAACAAAGTTTCAACAAATGGTTTGGCTACAACCTATAACATTTTCTGTGGGGGGTTCTCAGTGGCCTAGTGCAGCATGTACAGTATAAGAGAAATGGTGTCATATCTGAGTACAGGCTTACCCGAAACAGGTCAGGATGCAGAGAGGAGTCATTCAGCTTGTTCTTGCTGAGATCCAGCCACTCCAAGTTTGGCAGTCCTGCAAACGCCCGCGCCGGAATCTTGGATATTGCATTCTCTGACAACAAACAAGAATGTACAGGTTTAGATCAGCGCACACACTAATTCTTAACTCCTGTGGTATTATTTGATGTTTTCTTGCTTATTTTATTTAAAGCAGTGAGACACAGTATGTATAGTAATCGGCAGATATAGGTTAAACAAAAATTTGTTTTTGATTGTCCCATGCTCATTATTGAATACTTTTTGAAATATGACATTATTGAGAAATACACACAGTATTAAAGATTAATCATGGGCTATAAGCAGTCTGATGTTTCCATCTTGTGTATTAACTTACTGTACATAAGATCCTGAGTACTAGGCGCCTCTGTGGTGTAACATAAATGAAGTCCCAGAATTCAGGCACATCCCCTCACCTGCCAGGTAGAGAATCTTGATGCCAGGGTCTTTCAGAATGGGCACATGGGTCATCCTTGAGTTGCTGCAGGCAATGGTAGTATCTGACAGCAGGCAGCCTATGGGCAGTGACTCCATGATGCTGGTCCTGGTACTGGGGTGCCAAGGGTCACCGGGGAGTGGGCGCCCAAGGAACCAGTCATCCAGCTTATCGTAGACCTCATCGAGGTTATCATCAATGTCATCTAAGTCAACTAGCCGGCGCCGGCTTCCGAGACGGACCTCCTGGGTAACAGTCGACCTGTCAAGAGCCCTTTTGGCATCTGTCATCCCCCTGCTACTTCCTTTGCTTTTCTCTGGGGCGGGTCTCACCCCCTTCCCCTCTTGAATCTTCCCTGTTTCCGGTTTCTTTCCCGTCTCCTGTTTCCCCACCTGTCACGAGCAGGAATGTGAAAATGGTAATGTGGACATCCTGGAAGCTCTGAAACTGCAGTTAGCATTTTCCAGCTCTTCTCTTGAACTACAGAGATAATTTTATTTAAATTAACAGTACCATTTAAGTTAAATTAAAGTCTTGTTCACTGAAATCCTCTTGTTTCACTGTCTCTGTTAAATTGCCCTTGCCCTTACTTCCATCCATCAATTAATCATTTTATAAATAAAATCATTTTATAGTCAATCTTTTCTGATCTTTTAGAACAGGAAGCATATTTGAAAAATGACATTCCAAATCCTGAGATGCTTAGTACTGCTGCATTCCAATCTCTTTTTTAAAAAAGTTTAAGGGATGGTGCAATTACAGTACTTCAGGCTTGACTTCTGGAATAGCATTTGTTTTTAAACACTTCCTGTTCTATGAAAAGCAAAGGTGAAGTATCTCATGAGTGGCTTTATATATCTATGCACCTTTCGAACAAATTGGCCGAAACGAATGTGTCACGGTCGATATCCCCTCTTCCAGTGGGCGCTCTAATCCTCTCTAGATAGTCCTTTTAATTATTACTTCCTGGTGTGTCTAGCTTTGGAAAATGGTTGTCTCATGGCCCGCCTACCACCAGACTTCACAGGGACGTTTGAGGGCACAGTCCAGTAATAGTCAACCTAACCTTCTGAGCCTGGGGCCTGGGATGAAGCCCCATAATCCTGGTTCTTGTTTTTCATGTGTCTGTTCCTGTTTTGTCTCCGGATAGGTTTCCCGATAATGGACATATGGACTGTTTACGGATTCTCCTGTGGACCTCCCTGGATTTGTTGCTATGGATACTTACCCTTCACTTCTGCACGGACTTCCCTATCATCACTGTGAGTACCAAAAAAACCTTGTGTGTGTCTTCCCTCAACTCTGTTTCCTATTCTTTTTTTGCTGCCTCGCATAAGGTCTTAAAATACTCTTTCTGCGGGAGCCTGACCCGGCAACCATTACAGAATGTCTGTGACCAATTGAAAGCATTGAATTATGACATGCAATTCACAGAAACTCATATAAAGCAGACTACATGCTTACATATAGAAGAGTGTTTTACTCGTGTCACTCTTGATCTGGAACTTAATACAAATGCAATAATTGTGAAGGTGAAGTTGGCCACTTTCTTAGGAACTCTACTCCTAATTTTCAAATGCAAATAACATATTCTGGTTAGATTGACCCTGACTGACCTCTTTCCCTTGAGTGGAAGTGGCTTCTTGCCTCTTTGTCTTGGCATCTTGGCTTTTCTTGGTGGTGTCTGGTTTGGGTGAACTGATGACTTGGAGCAGTTTGCCATTCTTGTACATTTTTCTCCTGGTCTTCGCCTTGGCCTCCTCCGGCTTGGATGTCTGCTTTGCTACTTCTCCGGGGATTTTTACTTTCTGTGCAGGAACCAGAGGGTCCTGAGGGTCTGTAAAAGGGTTGAATTAAGCGTCTGCACCAAATTCCTTCTTTCAGTCATACCAAGAAGTGATTTGTTAATTTTCAGATGTGTAAGCAAAAAGAAAAATTACAATCCAACATCTTAAAGTCGGATTGTAGTGATCATTAATGCATGGTCAGCATGGACATACAAATACTTCTTTTGGTAGCACTTTGGTGTTAGTGTGAGTGAAATGACTTGACATAGCAGAAATTAACAATACAGTTCAAGCTCTTCTATATGTTAAAGTATTTTGAGAGCTCTAAGATTATGCCACAGTGAATGGACAGTACTGTACCTTACAAGAATATTCTACTCAATGACATCACATTTAATGTCAGTATAAACTTTTTATTTAAAACTGTAAAGATCAAATAGAACACTGTTGTACAGTAAATGAAAAACTGTGAAGGACATACACTAAGTGAATGCATAATTATTCAACTTACAAGATAACACTTGGTGGAAGCTATTATTGCTGTCAGTCTTTTTGTATAGGTCTCTATCAACTTTTCACAGTTGTTCCAGTTCTGACAAGTGTGTTGATGATTGTTGATGGACTATAGTCTTTAAATATTACTGTAGCTTTTCTTTTGGATTCAATGAAGTCAGGACATTGACTGATCCATTCAAGGACATTCTCTTTCTTTTTGTTAAACCATCCCAGTGTGGCTTTGACCTTGTGCTTCATGTCATTGTTTAACTTAAATGGAAATGTTCCATCCCATTTTAGATTCCTGAGTGAATCATGCAGGTTTTTCTCTAGGATTCAGTTGTGCTCTGCTCAATCATCACTCAGTTCCAGATGCTTCTCATCACTCCCTGCTGATCAGAAGCATCCTAATAACATGCTCCACCATGCTTGACAGGATAGTGGGCAGTGTGCTACAACAGTCTTGCACCAGAGACAAAGGTTTATGTTTAGTCTGACCATCATACCTTCTGCCACATGTCTGCAGTATATCCTATATGACATTTAAGATGACTACCATTTCAGATTTTCAAGCTTTCAGAATTGCTGTGACAAAAGAGGTTAAATTCTTGTACATCTGAGAAACTTCTAATTTTTTAAAGTCCAATTTCTTGCCTACTATCAGCATTTTTAGTATTATCAGTTTAGAGTAGACTGTGAAGATGATCAATATTATGTTCTATACAAGAATGAGGCATTACTTTCTCTGAACCATTTCTAAACCTCTGTTGCTTCTTCACATCTGAAGCAGCCAAAGTTGTGTTTCTTTTCTTTATCTTTTTGCATGGAATGCACCTTTATCATTGACTGGCTTAAAATATTTTCTATTTTTCCTGTGCAGAAAGGGTGGGGGAGAGAACAATATTATTCACTCTTTTCTCTATTATTCACTATAAACATTAGTTCCTAGATTAAATATTTCTAAATATAATATAGATCATTATATATGTAATAGATCATTAATATATTTACATTATTGAACACTAACACCAAATGGTTAAAAGTCAGCTCATGTAACAAGCCCAGCCTTGCAGCTGTATATATTTCCTAGTAAAATAAGGACATACTGGACTGCCACATTATAAAAGAGAAGACAGTTATGTATAGTAAAAGGCCACCGAAAACACAAACAACACAGAGAATGCATTTTCATTTTGATCTTTCCCACCATGACATAATGCTTGATCAGTGAGGCTTTCTGCAGTGTTGTGACGATCAGCAGATGTCGTAGGTAGGCCTACCTGTAGTTCTGCAGGGGATGCTATTACAGGTGACTCTCCCTCTTTCACAGAAGCAGATGGAGCAGGGGACGGGACTCCACACTGCCCCCTCAAACATGGCCATTCCATTGACCAGGCAGTGGCTGGCGCCTATAAGACCAAGAAAGATATAGCAAGTCTTTGCAGATCCCACCACTGGCACAGCAGTTACTGTACAGTAGGTAGTTAAAGGTATTAAATGTAAAGAGGAACTTTTGAAGATACAGTAAGTTGTTATGCTTTGAACACCTGAGCAATATGAAAAATAAGAATGATGCTCAGGTGCCTGGCACTGCTCATTGGGTTTATAGAATTTAAGCAATTTTAATGGGTCTCATTGTTTAGGGACAGATTCTAGAAATATTGTTTTAACAATATGGTTATTCTTGACTGCATACAATTGACAGAATTATTTGTGTCCAGATGTTTCTCATCTGTTGTATTTATTCTTAATGTCCACTAATTATAACACTTTTACTGTAATGAATTAATGGTTATTTAATTAACGGTTTTTAGGTAAATGTTGATATACTTTTGTCTATGAGATTAGTCAATAATATACAGTATGCATTGGGGCTAGTATTTTATAATTTAACCTAATGTAAGTTTAATATTATTAGGAAAATTCATAACTGCATAAGAATAAAATATTACAATTGCGTTACCTATTTTGGAATCGAAAAGCAAGTAAAACAGTCATCTGAGGTAAATGCATTACCAACAAAAATGGGATCCATTTAAGCTACAAGGTAGAATCCATGAAATGTACAGTACTTCACAGTGAAAAGCCTCTCTCTGCATTAAACTAGGTGGCAATTATGCCCCAAATAAATCATGCAAAGATTAAATACACCACACAACAAAAAATCAATTTTATCTCCTCTCAAATGTCATAAATTTTCTTCCTACAAATTATATACACTCACCAGAAAAGATGTTCAGGTGTTGCCCAGGCATGATGGTTGATGGTGCTGTACCCATGGCAACCCTTGCTGGATTGCCCGAGATCCTTTGTGAGTTCTGGGCCTGCTGTTTTCCCTCAGCCCAGCTCTTGTCAAGAAACATGACAACGTAAACCCAAATGCCAAACAGAACTGTCCCCATCTTTTACTATGTATGCGTGTCTCTTCTCTGTGTCCGAAACAAGCAGACTAAGGACTGGAATGGTTCTTAAATGCTCTCTAGAAGTTTTTTTTCCACACAGGAGATAAAGAGAGAAGGTATGAGGGGGAGTGAGAGGGAGGAACGAAGAATATGGAGGAGGGAAAAAAAGAAAAACACTTTCAACAAAGCCCCTCTTTCATTCCTTTAAAAAAGTACCTACCTCTTCCCACCCTCTTAAATAAACAAGCAGGAAAGTTAGGTTTCAGTGGAGGATGATGTCATAAAAATAATCATGTAAAAAATTATTAGCCCAGAAAGTGGACAAATTTACCCTCAACATCCCACTTAAAAATGTGTGTCACATCTTTTAATAAGATTGGTGGAAGTCAATCTTTTCTGATAAAAGAAACCAAACAGACATTTGGAGACATCCCAGCCTGGCCACACGCCACTGGAAATGTATATTTTGAAAAGCAGGAGAGGGCAGTTTTTGAGGCCTAGGGGAATGAAAAGGTGCTTTGTGCCCCTGACACCAAAGGCCTAGCCATTGCTGTATGGTCTGGTCAGCGCAGCTCAAACTATAAAATAAGCAGCCAAGCATACCTGAAAGCACTCAAAGTTTTCTTTGAAATGTAAGTCCTGTTTCCACAGTTTCACATTTTTACCTTCCAAAAAGTGGGTTTTTAATTTTTTGTCCTGTGCTTTGTGCAGTCAAAGTAAGACACAGTGATTCACTCTATTTGGATGAGCTGTGTGTACAACTCAATATAATTCTGCTTGTCATGCTGTGGGTCTCATTGCGAACTGGCATAGTGAGCGTCTTGCAGAAAAGGATTGCAGCTACCTGAGAAAAGCATACCAAAAGACAATATTGTTTCTCATTACTCATAACACAATTACTTTTAAATTGTTTATAAGAAAATACCTTTCTGATTTTCTTGTGGTTACTGATCTGGTGTTGAAACCAGTGACAAAGCAAGGGTTCAGATTCTAGTGTATTCTGTCATGATACTACTGTACATCATGTGTGCTGTGGTTGCCTGTGGTGTCCTTCGGGCTGTTAGTCTGCATTACTTAGTACTGCTCTCTGCAGGTTCTTCAACTGCAAATGTGATTGTAATGTTCCATAATACATAATGAAATTGTTATAAATATTATCATGCGTAATAAAGCCATCTCTGAAATACATAATTATAAAAAACAGTTCAATCCTTTTTAGCCTTTTGTAAAGACACACTGACACATGTTCTCTGATGTCATTTACTAAAGTTCTGCTTTGAAAGATCTTTTGAGTCACAATTTACAGTATTTTGAAATAACACACTACCGAGAAGTAAAAAGACATGTACTGTACAGAGCCCTCCCAAATAAAAGCATAAAAATGCCTATTTTTTCACTACACTTCCTATTCCTGTAATGTAGGCATGTTTGCTGCATGAGTGCCCATTTCAGAATCCCTAGAAAGCACAAAGGCAGAAAATAAGATAAGATAAAATAAGATTCACATTCTCAGTGCAATTCAAAACGCCATACAAGTTTGTTTTGTTTTTTGCAGTAATTTAACAGGTTTTTGATTAATCGTCCTGTCTAATATCTTTTTCTTTCTCAAATAATTTGCTTTTTTATATGCATTTGACATAACAACAAAAAGTAGCGCATTTGGTGCATGAATAGGTACATTATAGTTAGGACTAATTTAACTTTGTAAAAAGTGCATTTTTTGTATTTTTCTTTTTTCTGGCGTGACTGAAGGGATTAATCAGTTACAAAAAGCTGGCTTTAAGCCCTTACATTCACATCTTCAACAGTGTTTGAGAGAAAAGGGGAGTCAGAGAACCTGTGTTATAACTGAACTCTGAGGTTAATTTCTTTGTATGAATGGCAGTAGAGTACAGAGCACAAAAAGGTATCTCCAAAATGGAAACAGTCTGAAACAAGACAATAAAGAAATAAACAATACCCTCATCTCAATACTTCTCTTCACCTGGTGGATCTGTTTTTAAGACTGTGAAAACCTTAAACTTTGTGTGAAACACTACGCTCCCAGCACTACAGTAACCTCTGAGTCATTTAAAGAGATCAAACAGCAATAACTATTTTAAAAACTAGCAAAACATAATGATTTGCTTTTTTATGTACAGCAATTGTTCACTCCACTCAGAAGTGACTAGAAACCTAAACATGAACCTAAACAAATGAGAGACACACAATTCTCACCATACAATCTTTTTATGACATTATGAATGTTCATATACAGTAGTATGGATACGTAACAAAATGTTGAATAAGTTGCGTTAGCATCCATAGGCTACAAAAGAACAGGTTTCAAATTAATTATTTATTCCATGCTGAAAGGAAAAGAAAGTGACACGTTTCGCCTATGAAGAAGTTACATTGTGTCTATTTTCTTTTTCTTTCAGTGTCGACTAAAACTTTAAGTATTCCCATAGAATAAGTTTTCTGATAAGATATTACTAGAAGTAATCATAATATGTTGTCCACACAACATTGATCAATAAGACTGTATCATAAAACTACAAGTTCTCTGACCAACTGAAACTGGTTGTTGAAGAAAACTGGCCTTATCTAGTTGCAGGGACAACAAAATGAAGTACCAGGACTAGGACAACACTAACAAAATTTGTCATCTTAAATTGGTCTATCAAATGAGAAAGGCTAGGTGGACTTTACAATATAATTCAACTGGGTGCTGTGTGTTATTCCAGCTTTCTGCGATAAAGTTCCTATTTCCTACAGCAGACCAGGCCAGACCTTGTAGGAATGTAATAACAGCTAGTTTGCCACTAGATGACGCCAAAACACCTCTCTCATTTGCTTTTTCTGTAAACAGCTAATAAAATAATACAAACTGGTAACTGGTAACTGCTGAACTGGTAAAAATGATTGATCTCCTGTTCTAGGCTATTAAACAATGTAGATAAAAGATACAATACTATCTGGTGAACAACAAAGTCATGAACCATGACTGTTTTTTATACCTTTCTTGCTAAATTCTATTATTCATTTAAAATTTTGATACCTGTCAATCTGTTTAATGTGTTTTTTTCATTCTGTGTTTGGATGTTCTTTGAGGCTTGCACCTTTTGAAATAAATCACAATTTGGGATACAAAACCATAAGTAAGAATTCAAAATAATCACAAACAGTAAGAAGAACAGGCTAAGTAAAGCTAAACTTGACTATATTCTGAGTGACGCCTTCACTGTGTCAAGCTGAATTTTCAGTGACCCCAACATTGCAGCCTCAACAATGTGGTTAACAGTTTATTCTAAGCACAGAAAAAAAAATCTTGGAATAAAAATGGTGTTCAGTTCAGTTTAAGGGCGGAATTTAATTTGAACTTGTTGCCATTTTTGCCCTTGTGTTCCGTTTGCAGAACTTAGGGTCAGTCTTATTTGTTCATTCTTGTTTTGTCGGAAGTGGTATTGCACGGTCACATAAATAAACGTGGGGAGTGCAGCTCAAGTGTGTCATGTCTGACTTGACTGTTTGTTGATCTTGTGAGGCAATGGCAGCTAAACAGGAAATGAAAACTGAACGCCCTCCATGTGGCCTACTGAACACATGACCAGGAAGGTGGAGGAGAGTGCACTGTACTGATTGTCAGACCTGGCCACAGGAAGTCGTGAGTGTGCATTCCTGCTGGTACTTTACTTGACCATGGAAATGAGGCTGTTGCAAAATAAACATCCTAACAGAAATAAATATACCTACAGTAACATCAGATCTGCATAAGGATGTCATTCAGTTGATTTTCAAAGAATGTCCCCTTATTCCTTATATACTGCATTTGTCTCACAGGTAATGTTTCAAAAGATAATGTACAAAACTGAGGAAAACATCAAAACAATGCCTCACTCTCAACCTGGGGAAAAATTTAATAAGTAGTCTGTTTACTTTGTAAATACATGTATTTAATCATTACTTTCAACATTCTAACATGGTAAGGATATATTACAGATACCGAATTTTGATATAAGGATAACAAGCAATATACTTGAATAAAGTATAAAAATGATATTCTATGAGAGAGATAAGATATTGACAGACAACACAGTAGAGCAAAAAAGTACAGATTCCTACAACATGCTATTTTTAAGGATTTTTGAGAAGTGTTTAGGACTTGTTCAAGTCAGTGTAAAAGGGTTCATTTGGCATTTGAGCAAAGTCCCCTTGGACTCTGGAGGGCATAGAGGTCTCTGCTGTCTGAGGAGAGGGGCAGAGTATCTCTGGAGCCAGAGAAGATCTGGGATAACTATGATTACAGTACATACTGTACCAGAGTGGACAGGACTGCAGTAATCAATAATATAACATCACACTTCAATTTTAAAGCAAGGAAGCACAGCTAAAGACTGGCATGGCCCTTGATAACATTACACGGCGAATCATTCTAGTATACACAAATTATCATTCTAAACATAAAATATAATGCATATAGTACAATATTTTATGACTGGTTGCAATGAAAATGCATTTTTAATCGTTACCAAAAATTCCAATCTACCCAATCAATGCCTTACAGGCCACACGAGAGCCTAGTTCCTTCACATTATAGGTGGCTTCTCACCGGCCATTTCTCTCTAAGGAATTTCAGTCACTGTTAGCCTTGACTCCTTCATATTGCTCCTTGTCTCTCTAAGGAATTTCAGTCACTGTTAGCCTCGACTCCTTCATATTGCTCCTTGTCTCTCTAAAGAATTTCAGTCACTGTTAGCCTCGACTCCTTCATATTGCTCCTATCACCTATTCCAGGTTTCCCGGTGTAGCCTGGTCTATTTATGTGACCGTGCGATACCACTTCTGTCAAATTAAGAATGAACAAATGAGGCTGACCCTAAGTTCTGCAGACAGACCATAAGGGCATGAACAGCAACATGCTCATTTAAGTACATGCATGAATATTATGTTTTAACCCAGTTTGACTGTAAATTACATTTCTAATAAACTCATTTTTCCTTCTTTTACTCTTAGTAAAAAGGATCTTTTCAGTATCTTCTTACCTAGTATCTTAATCCGGTAAGTTAATGATGATCAGGAAATGATTGTTTTATATCTTACTCACAGAGAAGTTGTCTGTGGAGAATTTTTAGTTGGCTTTGCCCTTTTCTGCTTTTAAATTGAAACCTAAAAACATCGCCCTCTAGTTGTGGAACTGAATATTCTGAATTTAGGACCAGTTTTTGAACAAGAGCAAATAGAAGGTTTATTACAAATGTACACTAGGCTGTAGTAAAATGTTAATTTCATTTTTATTATTTGTCATTTGAAGACTAAGAAAGTGGTTAAGACCATCACAGTCACCCTCATTTGTTTATGTGGAGTCCAAAAGTAAATAAATGCTAAAGAGAATAAGCAAAACAAGAATAACTTTTCTATATAACATTCTTCAATATTATGAAAACAATGTTTAATAAAAGTGAAAATTCTAAAGAAGTATTGAATGCGCCGTATCCAAATATTTTTTTTTCTAATATTTTCTTCAAATGTTAAATCTGAAAAGTTACTACAACTACACAACTACAGAGTATTAAATCCAAGCAGTTCATATAACAGTTCAAATAACAGACGTAAACAGATTGCAAGATTTTGTTTGCCTCCGATTTTCTTTTCACAAACAATTTCTATTTTCTATTTTCTTTTTCACATGGGGACTGGAACACTTTTAGTATTTACCCTTCCAGTCTGGAAATGCCAATGGTTTTAAGACTCCAAATACAGTAAATCTCCAAATTACAGTATAAACTACATGAGAAGGAAAGGGATTGGCAGACATGCTCCTCCAATACAGAGACGTTCATCTTTTGACATACTGTCTTGTGTATATACAGTAAGTGGCTTATAGGAGATTTAGCACCAACCAGACAAGTGGGTCTTCCTAAAATTACTGCAGGCATGTTGCTGTTTCACCAAAAACAAACTCAGGCTGACTAGTGCTCACCTGACCTTACACTCTGTGCCAGTTGTGTGGTGCTGCAGGGGAATTCCGGTTATGACAGCTAGTGATGTGCCCATGCTCAAACCAGTGACCGTTGAGTCATAAGTGTCCATTTCTCTTCATTATCTCTTCAACCATCTTCATGGTTAAAAGCCCATCCTAGGACTCTTTAATGGTTTCCTTGACTAGTAAAAGTTAACTCAATCTGCCCAATATATTTCTACCTCAGGTTTAACTCTTAACCTCTCAGAACAGGAGGCCCTGTTTTACTCAAGGACGGCTGGATCTATGGAACAATGGGACATTACAAAATTGGTATTGAGTGGGATGGAGTAATACAAGGTTTGCTGAGGGCTTTCAATCCGTGTACTTCTGTGCTCGCCTTCACACAAGCAGTGGGATAACAGGAATGGTGTCCATTTACCAACACAGAAATTCAGATGAATTGGAAACAATGTAGCCCATTGCATAAACGTGTTAATGATTGAGACGGGTAATTTAGACTCATGATTTTTTTATTGAAAATATACAGTGATGTGATTGTACTTCATATATATGTTACAAATGTGTAGTTTACAGGTTATTACATTTGAGGCAGTGTTATCAGTTGAGTTATATCCAATAATCTAGAATTTGGGCAATAACCGATACCATATACTTTAAAAAATCTAATAGATCTAAACATGTTATGAGTACCACTGTTAGTAAGGTATTACTTAGACAGGATACCACTGTTTATAGCAGTGAGCTGGGATTAAAACAACTAACATTATTTTACATATATTCAATAGGTAAATTAATGGGTGGGTTTGCATTTAAACTGTAGTTTGACACAGATTACCAAGAGATAAACACATGTCATAGACACATTGAAACATACCTGACATTTTAAGCAATGGTCTTAATGAAAGGCTTAAGTCCACAGAATGTTCAGTGGACAGAGAACAGTGGTGTGTGACCATATGCTAATGGGTTGCATTGCTGCTCAGTGGATGGTGTCACCAAGGAAATTCAGCTTCGGGATAGGACGGGGCAGGGGCTGTTTTTTCTTGTACTGGCAAAATGTTGAGGATGATCTTGAGACTGACGAGACTGAATATTTATTCTACTCCCTTCATGAACTCCAGGAATTCTGGGGATAACCAAATATAAATGTTACATATATGCGTATGTGTGAGAAAAAATTCAGATTGTGCTTTTTACTTTGGGGAAGAGCAACAGTTCTCTTTGGAGAAATTATGTCTTCATTAACAATAAATTCTGTGTAATTCCTGTCATGTCAAATTAAGACATAATAGTTTTGTCTTCATACATGCAGGTTGTTTAAGTTCCTGCTATAGACCATGAGGGAGGTACTGTTACTCCAGTGCACACAACTTTATTTGCTGGAGAGTAATCTCTCCTGTGACAGACTCCAGTCCAGAGGAAAGTACTGTGCTCTGGAGTCCATTAATAACAATAAAACCAAGATGGTATGGACTCTACACATGACAGTCTGGAACTGTAGCGTACTTCAGCTTCCTTGTTTCATGTTGTCTTTAAACTCTTTAAACCCTGTGCGTGTGAACTGAGACGGTCAGGCTCACCATCATAGTCAATCTTCCCATCGTTGTTTTTGTCTCCGTCCCTCATCAGCTCCTCAATGTCATCCTCTGTGATGGCCTCCCCAGTGGACTCCAGCATGAGCTTCAGCTCGTCCAAGTCGATGTACCCATCACCATTTCTACAGAAGGCAAACAAAGTGTCACGGGGTCCCAGCTGTGTGTCCTGCTGAGGAAGCAGCCATGGAGGAATTCTGAACACTGTTAATCTTACAGATAAGTGAGTCTGAATGGCATCATCTACTGACCTGTGGAATGGGGGACAATTCTAACCATCCCGCAGAAATGTTCAAAATTAAAGCTTTAATAGAATAGAAGCAAAAAAAAAGAACATTTCTGATATTGTTTCTCAGTAATACTGTATGTTCTTAAATAATAACAAAATAAACATTTCAGAACCGTTTGGAATTATTAGGTAATATCACAAAGACTGACTATCCAAAGTGAAAATAACAGCACAGTACAGGATATTATGTTGGGTCCTCTAAGGCAATACCTTAACAAAGGGGTCTGGCCATTATGCTTACTTCCATGTCTTACATATAAAAACAGCAATGTACAATGTCAAAGGTTAATGCGCAAACATAATCTAGCAAATAGGAATCTGAAGGAGAAGTGATTTTTATTACTGATTTTGAGTCAAGTACTGACATGATTTCAGTAGCAGATCTTGATTGCACATAAGAAGAGAACCAGAGAAATAGAGTTGGCACTTAAAATTCAGCATAACGTTTAGGTAGTGTTTTCAGAGGCGAAACTAGAACACCAAGAAGATGTACAGCATGTGCCAATCTGTTTATCTGAGTGCCTTACTTGTCAAACATTCGGAAGATCTCGGCAAGCTCCTCTTCTGATTTTCCTTTGCTCTCTTCTTTCATGCACCTCACCATCATGACCAAGAACTCATCAAAGTCCACTGTCCCGCTCCCTGTCAGGGCATACACTCATTTACCAAGGCATGGAAGAACACAGCAGAGCATGGGCGGAGATCAGCACCAGGTGCTCTTCGGAATAATACAGTGAAGTTCTCAGTTCCTGTGGTTCTTCAGTTCCAAATGCTACTTCTTATTGTTTAAAGAATATAAATGTCTGTTGTGTTTTTGCAAGGTGGGTCCTGAAGTTTTCTTTTCTTCTTCTAGCCCTGAGAAAGTTGTCGGAGGAGACTGACCAAATATCAATGAAAAATTAGATACATCGCATGATCTGAAGCTCAAGGTGGAATAGAAAAGAGTATTACACGACTCAAAGCATAAAAATGTTATGTTATGTTATGGCTTAAAAGCATTTGTCAATAAATGTTGAAGGTCTCTCTTTAGTAACATGCGTTGAAAAGGGTTGTACAAGGATGTTAACTGAATTTAACGGAGATTCTGTGGCATATTTCTGCATCCGCCATCCAGAAGCTGACCTACCATCCTCATCTACCTCATCAATCATCTCTTGCAGCTCCTCTGGGGTGGGGTTCTGGCCCAGCATTCTCATGACCTTCCCCAGCTCCTTGGTGCTGATACAGCCATCCTCAGCGTCCTGGACAAAGATGTCAAAGGCAGCCTTGAACTCTACAGCACCAAGGGGAGAGTGACAAGAGGGAAAACATCGTCATGTTCTTCTTCAGTATTCACGAACACTACAAGCATCAGGATCAAGATATGAAATTATGAACTTGGTCCGGATGCAAAGCAGAAATAAAGCATCCATTTCTGTCTGTCTGTGTCATCCCATGCCCTCTAAGGCAGAGGGGAGTGATGGACCATAGTCTTTCCACTCATGGTTGATAATGAGGTGGACAGACTAGTCACCTTTTCCATGGAGTCATTGAGGGGCAGTTTAAAGCAGTCAACCAACCTAACCTGCTTATCTTTGGGATTTGGGCAGAAATCAGAGCCTCTGCTGAAACCCCATACACACATGGTGAAAGCAAAGAAGTTGAATGGGTTGGAGCTGGACCAGGAACCTTAGAACTGGGGGGCACCTACACTAACCACCACACCATCTGTGGTCATCATTTTACAAGGCTGGAAAATGTGTTTGTTGTGGTATTACCACATTCAGCACTGCCACCCATAAACTATGTCAGTACAGCCTATAGATGTGGAGATACTGGAGAAGGAAAGTGTGGTTATGTGCTTTTCCAAGACATTCATTTTAGAAAATTGTTATAATAAAATTTAGTACATTTATGCATCTTTTGATGGGACCAAAGAGCTCTAAGTAGAACAAAGTCATGAAAAGTGAAGGGGGTTGTATTTAAAGCACTCTATTGAGGAAATAATCTGTCTGATATATTTGTTATATCTGATCTGATCTACACTGTATATATCTGATAAACATATGTTAATATCACGTCAGTGATTTTTTATTTGGTTTATCACTGAGGCCAAGACTATTTTTAACATTTTGAAGATAACTTTGTGTAATATGAGTGTTTCATTTGCTTGTTTTCTCTGCTTCAAATAACAAAGCAGGTAGTGATAATTCAGGAAATTATTTTTTCAACACAATTGTGTACTCACCATTTTTCTGCTCTTCAGTTAGGTTTTCAACCTAGGGTGACAAATAGCAAAGCAGCAATTGAGAATGTGTCATGGGAAATCTAAGAGAATCTCAAGCTATCCAATAACTTTCCAGGACAGTGAGAGATCATCTGCAAATTGATTTTGTAAAGTTGAAAATTGTCCTGATTCCCAGTTGTATGATGAACATCAGATTTTAAAATAATTAAAAATTGTTTACTCAGAAACATTAGTACTGTACCTTCTCTATTAGCACATCATACGTAATGCATTTGTATACTCTAAAAATGCAAATGCCTTAAAATGTAGATTTATAGTTTGTGAAAATCGTTTAATCTATGGCAAATGGAAAATCATATAAATAACAAATATATACATTTATGTTAATTAGAATCATTTGCTTTTATGTGTTTAGCATTTTAGTGAACAGAAATGAGCCAAGACAGCAGGGGTTTAATAGAAGGCCAATGAGTGAGATGTTTCTAATTTGAAATTAAAATAATCATTTCTCTTCAATGTGATAAACTATTTTTTATCATTAATTTTAATCTAAGTGGCTTGTTGTAGCAGAAGCAGTTTATAGAGTATTACATTTTTACAGAATGTACATGGTGACAAGAGTAATGGAAGGTTACTTTTATGATAATATCCTCCGTTTTCAATACACACACAAGACAGGTTTGTACTTGGGAGGGCTTTACTTGTCTTGTGAATGAGTGACTCATTATAGGGTTTCATCAATAAATTTGTGATTAGAAATACTTGCATTTTTAATGATTATGTTCTGCTGACTCTGGCAGGTAAGATAAAATACTTTTTATGCATTATTTAAGTCCAACTCCAGCTTTTTATATTTCTCTATCTACTGTATATCTACACTAACATAAAAAGTGTGCAGACATTGCAAACAAAAATATGTTCACTAGTTTACAATGACAGTAAAGCCAAGTTCTGATAATTATGAAGCTCAGCTTCAGCTTCAGCTTCAATATATTTTGGATTCTTGCAGGAATAACAGAACCTTTCATAGATTTCTAATAGGTTAGATTTGAGCCCTTTGTTCTCATCTAGGAGGTTGCCTTTACACTATTGCATTTTTAAGTCATTTAATCTCCAACCTTTGAGGAGATTTTTTCTTGCCAAGGTTCTAACCACTCATCTTAATGCCTTAAGGATATTCTTAGCTTCTGATATTTTTCTGGAGTAATTTGCAGCCGACAGAAGCTGATGCAGCTCCCCACTCAAATTACAACACCATATCAGACAGATATGAAGTCCTGCTGGACGTAGAGGATGGCATTGAGCACTGGCATATGAACCCAGCATACAGTACACTGCAGGTACAAAGCAAAGCAATGTCACCTGCTGTAGGGTTATTTTTGACATGTAAAGGGAAACCTGTGCTTTCTCAGAAGTCCTTCAAAATCCATCAATTGTCCAGGGAGACCGTCTTTAGCAAGTTCAAATCCGACCAGCACGAAAAATGTGACACCACATGATGCATGCAACTTAAAGTGAATGCAAGTATGACAAAGCTGCATATAGCTATCATACCAGCGTGTACTTGTCCTGCTGTTCTTGGCAGTGGGCTGGGAGCTCAAAGCCATTTGTCACCACTGTCAGCTGCCACAGCTGTCTCCACCAGCCCTTACCCAGGCAGGCTATTGTCAGATCATTACCTTACCCCCTCATTATTTCAGCAACGCTTCATGTTACAGACTTTATGTCTTAATCAGGTTACAAACATCTACCTGATAAGAATAGCAATGAGAACTTTCAGTCTACTTACACAAATAAAAAAAAATGTATTGCTATCAAAATGGCTGTACGCTTCCACAGACAAGAACTGTGATTGGAAAGTTTTAATATTTTTGCTCTATAGCATCAATTTGTTCGGATCGCAAAAACCCCCATTTTAGAAAATCAGCACATATTTCATTATTATGCATTTGATTGATGGCTTGTGCTTATTTAGATAGCCTTCATTCTAGAAACCCCTGTTCAGATTAGGGTAACAGGTCATGAAGAGAGGGCACATTTTTGTCCACCATTGTGAAGTTTTGTCGCTTTGGCTTTGTCAAAGCTCTCCTTTGCAGTTTGATTCTTAAGTGGTAATAGCTATATAATCCAGGAAGCTATCATGTCCTAGTTTAAGATCACCATTTTACATTTTTTCCAAGTTCCTACCTTATTCCCACATTGAAGAATAAGGTCCTGTCCTTTTCATGGGCTGCTTGTTTTTTAAATTTAGAATCTACCCCATTATCTTCCTTGTATGGCAGTGCCAAGCCTTTGTAGATTCCTGCCAGTAGACGAACTTGAGGCCTGTGGATCTCCATTTCCCTGTGTGCGTGCACCTGATTCTTTTTAAGCACTGGAATGGATTCTCCCCAAAGAAAACCTCCCAGGGACACCTCAGCCAAACCCTCCAGTTGAGAATGTAGATTCCCTTACAAGGATCCTACAGTCTTGCATCAATTTCTTGAGTAATAGTCAGCTATTCACACAGCCATCACCCGAACCAACAATCTCTGGACATCTGCTGAATGGACACATTTTCACTGGTTGCATCACATTGGCACTGGCCCATCGTTACGTGCCAACCATGTTGCTTTCTGGGCTAACCCACAGAGTGGGCATCGATTTATATTATCCTGCAGGCTGCCTTAATTGGAGGTTGCAAATTATTTGGGTTATGACCCAAACGAACATGGATACAAGAAACAGTGGCACGATCGGTGTAAACCAGGATTTTTGTTTTTTTTCATTAAACATTCCAGGGCAAAATTAACTGTAGTCCTTGCAAAGGAAAAATGTACAGACTATAAAGAAATGTTGCCGTCTGTAATAATGTAGGGTCAGTAACAGTCTGAAAGCCACACATCTACCTGTACTCCGCCGGGAGGGCAGGGTTTGTTTGAAGGAACAATTTTGATGGTACATCATAAACAGCTATGTCAGCCTAGAGGCATATCTGAATGGACACATAAAGCAGGGATCAGGGCATTATCCAGTCCTCTATGTTACCAAGTTTAGTGTGAACCACTGAGTGGGGCACTGTTCCATTCATAGTAGGCAACATGGAATTGTCCAATCAGGAACAGGGTGGAATAGAGGACTGGTTCTGACAACAATCTCCCTTTTTTGAAAGGACCCTCCTTTTTTCATTCATAACGTAGCAAAGGCAGAACAAACGATACAAGTAACACATATAAAATAAATCAAATCCAGTGATGCTAGATATTGCATTTTGGATCCCTGATATTATAGTACAGGAGAATTGCAAAGGATGTATTTAAATATAAAACAGTCCAGCTACCCAAATCCAGAATCATTAACACATTTTATGGAGCATGCAAACATTGCAAATGTTTTGTTTTTCTCAAAAGTGCGGAATCAAAAGTTGCTTCTTTGTAGATGAATAAACAAATGTGTTTTTTCTCACTGCTTTTCAAGTTTTGTGTGGATATTGATAGTGTATTATTTAAAATCATAAAAGATACTTCAATTTGTGTGTCCCCGCCTACTTTTTGACATGTTGTCTGACTTGAACAAAAATAATCTCATTCAACAGTGACTTGTTTCCAGCGCAGTGTGATCTGATGAGCTAGAGTCGGTGGACTCACTTACAACAGCTTTTGCAATCACATCCCAGGAAAAGACTGTGCCTGGTAAAGCACAATGGGTGGGTGAAAAGAACTGGGGCTCAAACCAACAAGCTGAACCACTACACACAACCCTTTGTAGCATCTCATCTTTTGTAGAATCACACAAAAACCATCAACTTTCACCTAAACTTTCACCTCGCCTATTTTTGCAATGCCTAATCCTCCTACAGCTTCTGAGCGCTGTTATGGTGGAAACACAGTTTCTTTGTACAGATGCGCCAGGTCCTCCAGCGCAGCCCGACACTAACACAACCCGTTCAAACCTTGACTGACGTGAAATGAACCCCCTCAATGCAGAGCCGTAGACTTACCGCTGCCTTGTATACATCATCCATGGCTGCAGCCTCACACAGACAGAGTCACCCTCAGCAAAGGCAGAGAACAAAGGCGAGGGGCAGCACCTGGTGTGGGCTTTTGAGGCACAGGGTGTATAAATTCTGGCCCTGCGTCACTATGTTCTCATTAGAGACAGCAGCTCTATAAATAGGGAGAGAATACAACTAGCCAGACAAAGGGCTAAGGGTGGGGGTTGACTACATAATCCAGTGGGAATGTCAGGATGTTATAAATGGAGACAGTTTTGCCTGTTTCACAACCCTGGTTACCTACATTCTACATTGAACTAGCTTAAGCTAACTCTCTAAAACATTCTACATTCAATCTTAATATTGAATTCTGAAGGCACAGCTGCCTATTGAAGGCACAGTATGTAACACTACAATGCCTTCCTTGCTGTCATTGGCTTTTTTGCTGTGATTGACAATTTGACTCAAGGCATTGTGGAACTATATGACCTCAAAGGCTTGCTGCAATAGGAGCACTGAAGTAGGATAAATGGAGCATCAGAGGTGAAATTCCCCTGTTTTCCTGATACCTGTTAACTTCCTTAGTTTGAAATAAAAGTTTTGACGTAAAAGTGAAACCTCATTAGTGTGCTTTTAAAATCCCTTGCCTGTTCTGGAGAGGAATGTGGCCACTGCTGCCCTGCACAGTACTGAAGATTGGCGTGACTAGGTGGCTATTCTGAGACTAAGCTCTGGCAGCCCTGTGTGCATTTAAAGATGGAACAGTCACGGCCATGTGTGAGGTCTCCAGCTGGAGACAAGGGCTCCTCAGAATGATAGTTAGGGAGTATAGGTAAAGGCTGATCTTGGAGTTCTTGTGCCTTTGGAAACAGCTGATGGTTCAATCTACAGTCTAAGACAGTGCAGTCCATGTCTGGCATAGCCAAAGAACCCATTATAGGTTCTTTCAGCACTGGGGACAACATACAGAAAATATGGCCGTGAAAAAAAACAGAGTAGTTTTTCATTACTAAGTCAGTGAACGTGGTTTGGAAATTCTAACATTATCATGATAGTAATTTATTATGAAATTTCTTATTAAAATAATATTATAGGTTAAATGATGGCAAGGACAAAAATATTGATTACATTGATCTCTTTCGCTTAAAACAAATCTGTAAATAACTATTGGGGAAAAAAACAGTGTGTTGGCAAAATCCAAGCAGCCTTTCTTTTTGTGCTAATGAGGCAGATAAGCAGGAAAATGCTTATATCAGCTCTATAAATCCTTGGATGAATACCTTTTGTAATTTTTCCAGAAATTTCTAAATAAACTTTGAATAAAAATAAATACCAGTACCTTCTCTTACATCAAAAAGGATACTGAAAACTCTTTTGTTTAAGCTTTATGGTTATTGTTTCTCTGAGGGGTGGGGGGGGGGGGGGGGGGTGTACAATTATTGGTGATACAGGTTATAAATTTTCAGTCTCATCACAAATTCCTTTGTTTTGATATGCCTTATATAGCTACTGTATTTCATTCACATTTATTACATGAGGGACTGCTACACTTCGGCTATGTTTTGAGATGCTGAGTAAGATGACTAAGTTATATATAATAATAATAAGCTTTATTTTATATAGGTCCTTTAAAGGTGGCTTCTCAAAGCGCTTTACAGGATGACAAGAACAATAAATAAGAAGAATACACAAGACAAAACACAATTACTATATATAGAGGAGACCGTGGATGGTGGTACTAAGAAAAGCAGAGGGGTGAAGAATGGAACCAGTTAAGTAAAAGCTTTTCTGATGAAGAGGGTTTTGAGTCTGGATTTGAAGGAGTTCAGAGAAGGTGACTCTCTGATGTCCTTGGGCAGAGAGATCCAGAGCTTGGGGGCATATCAGGAGAAGGCCCTGTCACCCATACAATGTAGACGGGCTTGGGGGACAGTAAGGAGAGCAGAATTAGAAGAGCTAGGGTTGTGAGGTGGGGAGTAGGGCGATAATAGTTCAGACAGGTACTGAGGCCCCAAGCCGTGCAGAGCCTTATAGGTGAGCATGAGGATTTTAAAGTCTACACGGAATTTGACCGGAAGCCAGTGCAAGGACTCCAGGATAGGAGTAATGTGAACACTTGCGCTAGAACTGGTGAGGATTCTGGCTGCTGAATTTTGGACATACTGCAGTTTGTTCAGAGTAGATTTAGATACCTCAGCGAGAAGAGCACTACAGTAGTAAATTCGAGAGAACACAAATGTGTTGATACTGTTCAATCGCTTATAGCAGTATAATATCCTAGGATAACACAATCTGAATGGTAGCATTTTTATCATACAAAACATAAAAAAAGGCTAGATTTGTGGATGAAGCAGTCTGTCCCTAAAACTAGCTTTGTATCTACTGTAAATGGAAATAAGTACTTGATATGATGACAGAACATCTAATAAATTATAAGCAAAAGGTCAACTTTGTCAAAATGGTATTATTAAAATACAGTTAAAAAGTTTATAGTTTAAAAGTTTAGTTTAAAACACAGTCTGGAAAAGAGCAGATTCAGGTTTTTTTTGGGGGGGGAAGGGGGGGTCTTTAAAATGTAACCAGTGAACAAACTGGAAGGTGTTTTTCAGTTGGACGAATTAAACCAGTTACAGGGTGAAGGAGGTAGTAAGGAGAAGAAAGTGGATTGAAAAGCTGAAAACACAGTGGCCCTTCAGAATCAGGGCAGTGGTCCTCCAGGAGTAAAATGAAAACAGATGCAGAATGACATTCCATTTCTATTGTCTGAACAAACACTGTGATACGACCCCCGCCCCCACCCCCCATCCACTAACCTGTAGGTGCATAACACAGATAACTGCATCATCTTGACCTTAATTTGTCTGTTTCTCGTTTGATTTTTCTGTCGTATCTTGTTTGGAACAAACATTTGAAGTATTTGTTCTAAAAGACATCAGAAAAAAAAGAAAAAGAAAAACAACCATGAGGTCACCTTCAGCTGAAAGGTGAACCTGCTCAAATGTAATTGAATTGAACAGCGGCTGTACAGTAGGGTGTGTGGCTACTTAGTTTCTCCAAGTCTAAGTAGGAGCGATTGTGGCTCTCTAAAGGGAATGTCAGTGTGAAAACGAACACTGCTGCTATTCTTATCCGCTGTGTCCTTGACTGGAAATGGAGCTCCCTGCACAATCCCTTCAGCTGTTAGCTTGCACTGAGGCAGGGGGCTGGGGATAGCTATTCTCACCTCTTGACTGTCATGCTGAGCACCTGTCTTTGTCTTTTAGACTATAAGCTTCAGGGGGCAGGCCAAATGTCAAGTCATTGTGGCTCAAACAGATGACTGGGGAGGGGAGAAGGATAGTGAATTATGAGACAAGGTGAGGCTTGTGTTGTTTGGAAGCTCTGATATTTTTAATCTTTTTTATTGCACTTTCACAACAAATTCTAGACGCATGCGAAGGCACGGGAGTGGTTTAAGACATGAACGGAGGATGTGGAGGAGTCAAAGTAATTCCAATTTCATTTAAACCACAAGGGAGCAAACCTCATTCCACTAAGGGAAAGAAAAACAAAAAAATTACTCTTTCAGGCTCCAGAAAAACAGAAACGATGGTGATGAATGAGTAAAACTCACACTAAAATCATTACAAAAAATAACTACAAAGTCGATGGCCTTTCCTGTCAGAATAGCTACCCACAGTTAAAAACAGCTGTCAAAATTCAGCTTGGCTCCTATTTTTGTTTGTAAAAGCTTTGAGTACAGTCTCACCTCATTACTGTCTCTTCCTCTAGAGAATGAATTAACTGGCTGTTTTTAATGCACTTTAGATATTTTTTTACCATCTGTTTATAAACAAGCTGCCATTTTTCTGTGGCACACCCACTCAGTTTAATTTTGTTTTGAAAAAGTTTTAATCGTACATTGATCCACAGAAACTTTTAAATGTCTATATGCCATTTTAATTATCCGAACAAGAGTAGTTCTGACTGTGGCATTTGCATTGAACCGTCTTTATTCTCAGAGTAGAGAGGCACCACTTAATTCAAAAGACACAAAAAGCAAACTGATTGCAATTTATTACATTAGAAACACAAATCCTTGCAAGCCAGTCAGACCAATTAATTAACAAGCATTGTAGTCAATTTAAAAGAATGTACTAATCTTCAAAGGATGAGAGATTTGGTAAAGTAACTGTATTTCCACAATTCTAAAAACAAGAGGTGGCAACTCTTAATAATAAGAATTTGCTTTTCTAAAAAGATTTTCATTCATTTGGAGTAGATCGCCTACTTAACTCACCACTGAACAGCAGCCCCACCTGGGTGACACACAGCAACTACTCAGTACCATCAACCTCCCTGTACAGCAGATCAGGTGGAGAACTGATAGATTATCAGGTGGGGCGGTGCCTCTGTGGCTCAGGATCTGCGCCTCTGGCTGGAAGGTTGCCGGTTTATATCCCGCGGCCAGCAGAGGAATCCTACTCCGTTGGGCCCCTGATCAAGGCCCTTAACCCCAGCTGCTCCAGGGGCGCTGTATAAATGGCTGACCCTGCGCTCTGACCCCAAGCTTCTCTCTCCCCGTCTGTGTGCCTGTGTGTCTCATGGAGAGCAAGCTGAGGTATGCAAAAAGACAAGTTCCTAATGCAAGAAATTGTATATTGCCAATTGTATATCAGGAAGGAACATTTTTGCAGGCCAGATTGAAGACGCAGAGAATAAAATTTAGCCAATCCATGGAGTCTACTCTCATGCTTTTGGACTCCTACTCTTACAATGAGTACTGTGAGATCTTTAATGAGCAAGTCTTCAGGATCTTGGTTTATCATCTCATTAAATAGAAGGTATATGTCACTTTCCTGAAGGTAATGACACAGACTAGTGAAGAAATGAAAAGACTAGGCTCAGCGAGACTTTTTAATACTGATTGGGGAATGACATGCATTTCTAAAGCTTCAAACTGCTAATCAATTAAAAACGTCAATGATATTTCTAGATCATTGCATCACATAGCATGTACAAAACATACTGTATGAGTATTTAAAATCTATTTTAGAGAAATAGGAGGAAATGTATTTACTCCATTGCTTTGTACAGATGTTTAATGTTCACTTCAAAAATAAATTGTACAAGCGGATAGGTGTTACTGGCATTGTAACTCCACTGACCTCATCAAACATGAAATACAGTCTTCTTCCTTCTCAGCCAAAGGGTATGAAGACAGCTGTCTAAATTAACTGAGACAAGAGAGACATGGACAAGTGTGGCTCAAGCCAGCAGCTGATCTTGAACTTTGGGTAATTGAAGTGGTTCAAAGGAAGGAAATGAAACATGATTATGTATCCATATTTACCCTTCAAAAGGTATTATGGGAGGGAAACAGCAAAGTCATTACAAGGTCTATTGTTTCAAGTGCAGAAATCAGATAGCAGTTGGGAGATACAGAAAAACTGCTTTGCAAAATCACTGTTCAGAGGTACAAAAAATTTACAAAGGAGCAATTGACTGAAGTCTAAAGCTGATCCCCTCCTAATGTGCTTCTCATTTCAATTTCCACATCATAAGTCTCCATAGGAAAGGAAATATTAAAAAGTGGCATAATGGTGAAAGCTCAGGACTCCAAAACCTTTTCTCATATGAGAATTGAAAACTGACTTGAATGGGCCCTGATCCAGAAAAATTGGACAACAGAGTAAAGGAAAAGAGTTTAAATTTATCATCTCTTAACATAACAGCATGTGAGAAAAATATAATGAGATCCTGTCAATTCCTTATAGTAAAAACATGGTCAGCTCAGTTACAGTGAAAATGTAAGGTACTGTACATACTGTACAGTATGTGAAGTAACGCCATCATTGCAGTCTTTAATATCAGGCAGTGCCCTAAGTAAGGTATCTTTTGAGTAAGGGGTTGATCAAAATGAAAGAGAAATCTCAGCTTCACTGAAATGTCATGTCCTGAGCATGACAGCAGAGAGGAAAAAAATGAACTTAAAAAATGAAAGATAAACAAGGCTTAGGAGATGGTTCTGAATGGACAGAAGAATACAGTCATACACAACTAGAATTCCTAAAGGCTATGTTTTCTTGTGTAAAGGTCACAGTGAAGCATGTCCGCCACCACATTTTACTTGTGTGCCCTATATACACAGTACATAGGTGTGCGTTGTATTGTGGCTACAATTCTATTCCCAACCTCTTGAAACACACGCTGACCATAAAGACGCAGATAAAGCTGTCTCTTTGAGTCAGTATTTGAGAAAGGTACCTTGAATACTAGCTACAGAGGTTTCAATTATCTTCTGTTGTAATGTACAGTATGTATAGTTCGACAAGTGAAAACTAATGAAGTGTGATGGGCGTCTGAAAAGCACAGTATCAGAGGATAAGAAATGGGTGTAGAATTTACTAGAGGACATTCCATTGAAGGCCTTTAACCCTTCACCTTGCTGGTGGTCCTCAAGACCAATGATTTAACACTCCATCATTGCTGACAACACTGGTACAGGCCACATTATCTAGCACATACTGGGCCAGAAGGTAAAGGAACCGAAAAGTAATTCCCTGTTGCTTCTCCTAGCTGACACATTGAATATGGCCTTGTGTACTGACGGTACTTCAATCATAATGAGTTGCCATGAATCACCAAAATATATTTAATGCACAGCAGCACTCAGCATGAAAACTGCCTAAACAGATGGCTAAATGCATCATGTCAATGTTGAACACTGACATCTCAGCCGTGCATTTTCATCCAGTCTGTTATTTAATTATTTATATTTCAAATTAATTTAATTTGCTAGGGTTTTCCACTCTCTCCCCCCACAATATAAATGATACTTAAATAGTTTCTTAATGATTGCCACAGTGATGCGTTTTCTAAAACTTTATTTTTTTATTCAAACATATTATGTTCCTGCAGAAAAGAGGGAGGAAAGGTTACTTAGCCACAGTGTTTAAGCAATGCTGGGTTTAAACCTAAACTGTGGTGTAAAGAAATCCACTTAGCAAGTGAGAATGGGTATAAATTATGAAAGAGTTTCAGTTCACAATGAAATTATCCACCAGATATACAAAACTAATCTCCTCCAGCCCTTCTACAAAGTTAGCTACAGTGTCGCCTGCACAGGTTCTCCGTTACTAAAGGTCTAGAGAAAGAAGTTAAAGTTCTGTATTAGTATAGTATTTTCACAGACATTGTTTAATGAGAACGATCATTTTCCACTATTGTCTATGGTAATACAGGGCTTTATATTCTTAAAAAATATCTTAAAAAAGGATTTGGTGGCTTTTATAAGCATGCCAAGTTTAACATTTTAAATATATTTTATATTTTTTTAAATGTTTTAATAGAAAATAGAATTCATGAACTTTATTGGCTTAAGCTAATTAATCTTAATTAAATTAATTAAACCTATAATTTATGTACACCTATCTCATACGTACATGAATAGATTGAGTTGATATTTCATCCCACCCTTTTCTGGGATTTTCACTAGAGGTCACTATTTTACTGCTCATTTCAGCAATCTGCTATTTAAACAATTTGAAAAGCAGAGATCATAGTGAAAATGAATACTTCTTTGGTGCAGGTATTTAGATTTTGTAAATACAAGTTATATGCATTTATCACCATGCATTAAAACATGTGTACTTTATTTCATTCTAAAAATAAACAGTTTGAAACTTTTAATGTATATATAAGTGTATATACAGTGGTGTGAAAAAGTGTTTGCCCCCTTCCTGATTTCTTATTTTTTTGCATGTTTGTCACACTGAAATGTTTCAGATCATCAAATTGAAATATTAGACAAAGATAACACAAGTAAACACAAAATGCAGTTTTTAAATGAAGGTTTTTATTATTAAGGGAAAAGAAAATCCAAACCTACATGGCCCTGTGTGAAAAAGTGATTGCCCCCTAAACCTAATAACTGGTTGGGCCACCCTTAGCAGCAACAACTGCAATCAAGCGTTTGTGATAACTGGCAATGAGTCTTTTACAGCGCTGTGAAGGAATTTTGGCCCACTCATCTTTGCAGAATTGTTGTAATTCATTTTTTCATTTTGTTTTTCTTAAACCATTCAGAGGTGGACTTGCTGGTGTGTTTTGGATCATTGTCCTGCTGCAGAACCCAAGTGCGCTTCAGCTTGAGGTCACGAACAGATGGCCGGACATTCTCCTTCAGGATTTTTTGGTAGACAGCAGAATTCATGGTTCCATTTACCACAGCAAGTCTTCCAGGTCCTGAAGCAGCAAAACAGCCCCAGACCATCACACTACCACCACCATATTTTACTGTTGGTATGATGTTCCTTTTCTGAAATGCTGTGTTACTTTTACGCCAAATGTAATGGGACACACACCTTCCAAAAAGTTAAACTTTTGTCTCGTCAGTCCACACAGTATTTTCCCCAAAGTCTTGGGGATCATCAAGATGTTTTCTGGCAAAACTGAGACGAGCCTTTATGTTCTTTTTGCTCAGCAGTGGTTTTCGTCTTGTAACTCTGCCATGCAGGCCATTTTTGCCCAGTCTCTTTCTTATGGTGGAGTCATGAACACTGACCTTAATTGAGGCAAGTGAAGCCTGCAGTTCTTTGGATGTTGTTGTGGGGTTTTTTGTGACCTCTTGGATGAGTCGTCGCTGCACTCTTGGGGTAATTTTGGTCGGCCGGCCACTCCTGGGAAGGTTCACCACTGTTCCATGTTTTCGCCATTTGTGGATAATGGCTCTCACTGTGGTTCGCTGGAGTCCTAAAGCTTTAGAAATGGCTTTATAACCTTTTCCAGACTGATAAATCTCAATTACTCTGTTTCTCATTCGTTCCTGAATTTCTTTGGATCGCAGCATGATGTCTAGCTTTTGAGGATCTTTTGGTCTACTTCCCTTTGTCAGGCAGGTCCTTTTTAAGTGATTTCTTGATTGTGGCAGTAATCAGGCCTGGGTGTGGCTAGAGAAATTGAACTCAGCTTTCCAAAGATGTGATAAACCACAGTTGATTTATGTTTTAACGGGGGGGCAATCACTTTTTCACACAGGGCCATGTAGGTTTGGATTTTTTTTTTCCCTTAATAATAAAAACCTTCATTTAAAAACTGCATTTTGTGTTTACTTGTGTTATCTTTGTCTAATATTTCAATTTGTTTGATGATCTGAAACATTTCAGTGTGACAAACATGCAAAAAAATAAGAAATCAGGAAGGGGGCAAACACTTTTTCACACCACTGTATATAAAGTATATGTACAGTAAGTAGTAGAATCAGAAAGCAAGCAGCTTTTTGTAATTAATTTTAGTTTATGGGATTCAGGGAAAAATATAAATATTTTCAGAACTGCACATTTTTTTGAAATCCACTTCACTTTCTTCAAAATTACTTCTCATCAAAAAATAAAAAAATAAAAGAAAAATAAATAAAAATAACAACAGGCTACCATACTATCTTCACATAGTGGTGAATGGTGAACCTGATCAAAAGTAAACAGAAAACATCCTTCGACTGCTATCACTTTTTAAAACAAAATTCTTCTTTTATGCTGAGACCAAAACAAAAATGTAATTTAACTGTTATAAAATCTATTCAGTGTCCTTCTTTTTATTCACTTTTTACAGGAAGCTGTACTTTATGACACCCCTAATGCACAAAACCTTTATCAGACTTGGTAGTGTCTATTTTTAAAAATTATTTGCTTTTTTTGTGTACTGTTTACACAAATCTCCTATTTTGTTCTGGGAGTTTTAACAAGAAACCCACTGTACCATGAAACAATGATTGTTTTGGTGTAAATAATCATGCCATTAGGCACTTGTAAGAAACAGGAGTCACAAGAGATGTGATTCTTCACCGTGTTTTTATGGCTTTTAGAATGCAAATCTGCAGTAAACGCTATTCTGTTTGATGACAGCCAGACCATTTCAGAATAATTTTGAGATATTAGATTACATTTAGTATAACAGTTCAATGTGCTGAGTTGTAATAGCTCTGAAATAAATCCTACTCATTTTTTTTTAGTAATAGTATAATGTTGAATAGTAATAGTAATGTTGAATGATTTCAACATTTTCAAAAAACAGTAGCAAAAAGTAAACAGATCCTAGCAGTCTACACCTTAGAACCCAACACATACTGTATATAAGACTATAGGTTACAGGAAGCCTTAAATGAAGTCATTTGTCTTCTTGCAAATTCCTTAGCTTAACAGCTTTTAAAACATGACCTACACATATGAAAACACAAAATAACATCTCATGTAATTTCCAGGAGGCTTTACTTTTTTTCTTTTTACTTTTTTTTTACAATATAAATATCTTCCAAAAATAAAAACAACCCTTACTCATGGGTCGTACATGTACACTATATATGCATTTCCAACAAACCCTAATTAAACCCATGTACGAATGTGTACAAACACCTTTCTCCGATAATCTCATTAATTTCATAATTATGACCCCCTGTGTCTATATACTGTATAAGGACTAGATGCCATTTCCCATCCTCTGTGCCATTACTTTAATCAATATATCAACATACATAATCAATAATAATCAACTGCAACATCCAATTCAGGGTTGCAGGGGAAGCAACAGGCACAAGTTGGGCTACACTCTGGGTGGGACGTCAGTCCATCAAAGCACAATAAATAATGATGTGAAAATGTAAATAAAATATAAACATAAATGGTCTAAACTGATTCATCCTGACCAGTCTGGGTTTATCAAAGGTCAACATTTATCAGAAACGTAAGATACAATCTACCTGTAGGCGTCGGGAACCTCTAGTTATCCAACATCTAGTATTTCAGCTGATGCAGAAAAGGGCTTTTAACAACGCTGAGTGGGCTAACCAAAAGTAAATATCAATCATAACTTCAGCGCCATTTTCAGCTGAAGATGAAAGAGCCGTGCCTGAGCCTTTTGGCACAAGCCTTTTCTATCAGCAGCTGTTTCAGAGAACTGATGCTGATACATCAGCAAACTCTGGAAAAGGAGAAAGGGCTGTGTCTGTGGCCTCCAGTTGCCTGGTGAACAAGCTCATCAGGACATGGGAAGGCCAATGGGGCAAGAGGCCTCAGCTGAAAATAATTATAAAAAAGAATATTCAGAAGCATTAAAGGGGTGTGTTGGAAAAGACAAATATAAACTGGAATAAAACTTTTTTGGGAGATTGGGTTGTGAAATCACATCTTATAAAAACTGCAACCACCCCTTGTGGTAAAGAAAGTTCGCGTTCCACACTAAATAAAACCGACACACCCCTCCTACCCAATTTGCTATAGGAAGTATATTTTTCTTTCCCATCACGTTAATTCTCATAGAAGAGAAGAGGATCTGTGTCTCTGGTTACAGAGAAGAAGGCTCTGACCTTGCTGCCTCGGGGAGAGAGAGACTGATTTGATCACCATGCCTCTATTCGCCATGTTTCTTCTGCTGTGTGAGTTTTTCAAGGACAGGGAAGAAGTTCCCTTTCAGATGCATTCATCTGATTTAATTTAATGTAATTCAGGTCTTCTGTTGCAGAGTGCCTTTAACCACATACTCATTTTTTTTGTTTATTTGCTTTGCTTTAATAACAGAAGCTATTGAAGAGTTGCAGGCTCTGTTCAAATGGCTGTATACTGCAAAATATTTAACGAAATGGTTATAAAATGTTCCCGGAAAATATCTACTTTATAAGCAATGAAAAGCAAGATGGTGCATTACAAATGTGAGGAAAGGTTGAGAGTTATAATGAGACTGAGCACTAACTGCAAGACTTAGCTTTGACTGGGATAAAGACATTTCACTATGTACCCAGCTAACCCTTTTAATACATTGTGTAGCTTGGTAGCTCTTTAGACCAAGGTGTCCAATCTTCCTGAGAAACCTGTGTTGTTTTCAGTTTCTCTTTAAATGTTTGGCAGCAGCACCTAAAACTGGAAGAAAAGGCTAAACTAGTCCAGTTAAGCCAGTTACCAAGTGGTTTAACTCATTACGAACTGAATGAGTGTGAATGATCTCTTAAATTATGTATAAAAGTGCTTTTATGAAATAGTTATTAATGTAAAGCTGAGATCACCACAGGCTTAAATTAGTATACTGCATACTAACCCCCCAAAACTACAATAGAGTCAGATTTGGGTTCATCACAAAGGAAGAAAGAGAAACTGATCAATATCTCAGAGGTCAGGCTACGATCTCAAACAATGGACTGATATCAGAAGGCTGCATTCATTATTGAAGAAATGGCTGACACGGACTCTAATAAGATTTCCTTCGGATGAGACGTAAAACCGAGGTCCTGACTCTCTGTGGTCATTAAAAATCCGAGGGCGTTTCTCGAAAAGAGTAGGGGTGTAACCCCGGCGTCCTGGCCAAATTTCCCATTAGCCCTTAACAATCATGGCCTCCTAATAATCCCCCTCTATGAATTGGCTTCATTACTCTGCTCTCCTCCCCACTGATATCTGATGTGTGGTGAGCGTTCTGGCGCACTATGGCTGCCGTCGCATCATCCAGGTGGATGCTGCACATTGGTGGTGGTGGAGGGGAGTCCCCATTACCTGTAAAGCGCTTTGAGTGGAGTGTCCAGAAAAGCGCTATATAAGTGTAAGCAATTATTATTATTATTATTAATAATAAGATTTAGATTTCTCAATCTTTAATCTTTAATTAAATAACAGCACAGCCCAGCAGCCAAAGATACAAGCCAAGTTTCATGAGCAACAAGTACAAAAGGAAGTTATAGAACAGAATAGATGTTGATACATACTGCTCACAGTGGTAAACACAATTAATCTGTCATACACTCTTATACTTTCTTTTTTATTTGCTGTTGTAGATCATCTTCTAGGGAGGCATGGTGCAGTTCTTATACTGGGTGTGTCTTGATGTGTTAAGGCCTATGGGTATCTTTATAACATGAGTTCTGCCTTAAATTGTCTGAGTTGTATCTTAATGGCATAAAAAAATATATAAAGTGAGTTGTCAGTGAAAGTTAGGGAGGGATGACCACATTCCCTTCTGTAAAAATATTGTAAATATTGTAAAAAAAATTGTAAAAATAAAATGAGATCTTATGAAACACTTTTCTTTCCCAACAGACTTCAAAGTGCCTAATATTTATTTCAGTAAATCTACCAAAGAGGTGCCCAGGGGGTATAAAGTCTGCATCACATGCTCCACTATGCCACAGTACCCAGGTATGTACTCAGCACTGCAATACATCTTTCTGTAACTGCCAAAGATACTAGACATAACATCATGGATTCCATGTAATGAACAGTGCATTTTAAAATTAATTACCTCTCATGCATGTTTTCCTTAAGGATAGTGGGATATAAAATAAGGATATAAACCAACTACTGTAAAATTGTATAACTTATTTGATCATTTTTGGTTTTAAGAATGTGATGCTATAAACAGATTTGTCATGTTTCCTTACTGGTCACTTGTAACACACCTAGTTATGTGGCTTAAGAAAACAAACTGGACTCTGCCTATCAGTTTATTGGAAGAATTGCGCTTCATCTGCTGACTTGTTTGCTCCTTTTCAGATACTGTTGCAAGGCCCACACTCTTTCTGATGTCCGATTATCCTTCAGTTCTGCCCGGAGAGACTATCAAGTTCAGCTGCACGGCCCCCTCCAGCCTCCACACCAGCAGTGGCTTTGAGCTGTACAAGGGCAGTGACAAAAACCCCACTGTAACCGACAGGGCCAGTTCCCCACAGACCAGGGTGGAGCTGACTGTGTCTCACATGGACACATCACAGCACGGAAGCTACTGTACAGCGGTCAGTATACAGGCCAGGGCAGCAGACAGACTGTCAGTTCCCCTCAGAGTAACTCCATTTATGTAGACGTGGGTGAGTCGAAGTCACTCTGCTCTGCAATGACTAATAGGGAGCAGGCATAAAGCAATGGTTAGAATCTCAGTCCCTGAAACTCCTCTTTCCAGTGGATCTACAGACACCAAAGATCTCCGCTACTGTCCCTACTGGAGAGGTGACCCAAGGCCACAACTTCTCCATCACCTGCTCCACTGCACCCCAGTATCCAGGCAACTCCTTTCACCTCCTCCTGTCTGGATCAGAGATGCAGTCAATGCCAGCCACCTACCAAGTGGCCATCTTCTTCATAAACAATGTAGACTTTGCTAACGAGGGGCCCTACCGCTGCCAATGTCAGGTCCAAGTATCTGGCCGTACTTTTCGCTCACCTGACACCGAACCAGTCCCCGTTACTGTGAAATGTAAGTGGGGTAGAAGTTCTAATTAAAGAGATCAGGTGTTGCTCAATGGTTTCTTAGGAAGCTCACATTACAAAACCAAGTTTCTGCTATGTTCTAAAGCAGCCTTCTAACACTCCAGTGAAATCTGACATGTAAGACTGAACACTAGCTTTACAAAGGTCTGGGTATCTTCATACAAATACTTATGGAAGCTATTACTGATGCACTGTACTCAATTTGAAAAGACGAAGCACTATTTCTATTTATCGGTCATTTTTCCCTCCCCCCATTATATTTCTTAATTGAGCAGTAACCAAAGGATCTTTCCAAAGCAGCAACAACCTTTTTGCTTAGGCTCTTTTGGATTTATGATCATAGTTAAGATTATCATAGCTTTTGCACTTATTCACAATTGTTTTTTTATCACTAGAGACACAAGCATTTTAATGGATTCTTCTTCGCAAACTTCAAACTTCTAAAAGTTGTTTGTGGCTGTTCTTTCTGTAGTGGTTCTACATGGACCCACCATCTCCCTCAGTGTCCAGTCTGGGAACCAACAAGGGGACATGGCTTTAACATCAACTGTTTGAGTGTGCTACAGTACCCAGGCAGCACCTTTTACCTGCTCCAGTTTTCATTGAGCAACGGGTCATCCTTTTACTCCAGACCCGCTGTTCACCACACTGCTAGTTTCTCTTTTCCTGCTGCGGACTGTTCTCATACAGGACACTACAAGTGTCCGTATAAGACAGTGCTGTCTGGTCGGCAGGTCTTCTCTCCTGAGAGCGATCCTGTGGCGGTCATTATGAAAGATGAGAAACAAAGGACAATAGACTACTTTTACTTACACCTGAAGAAGGCTCCATGGCCAAAACGTTGCATTTCCTTTCTTTTCAGCATGGAATAAACCATGTTTACCTGTTACTTTTACTCTTAATGTTTGACTTGGCATGGTGTCTCTAACTGAAGGCTGGTGTCACGAACAGTTCTTTCCGGGCCCTATGCAGACGACACGATCCGGAATTGTGAAGAAACACTGGGGAAAAAAGTCATGCAGGAAAGGGTATGGAGACAGGGGGCGTGTCCAAGGGGTGCAGGTGTCCAGGGAGAGTGAATTAGGGGCGAACAATCCATGAGAAAATCCAAATGGGTAATCCAAGACTGAAGGTAGAGTCCAAAGCCAGTGAATCCATCCAGGGAATAAAACCATGAACCGAGTCGGGACCGGCGGGGCGGGGAATCAGGAACATAAGGTTAAAACCATGACGGAGCCAGACGCAACAGTACCCGGACTCTCACTAAGCGGAATTCAATGAGGAACCAGGAGTTACGTCTGCGTCTGGCTTTTAAGGTGGAACGGAAATAAGAAACAGGTGCAGGTAATGGGGCAAACAAGAAAGGGCTGGAACGCCCTTAAGAGGAGGAGTGGCGATCGTGACAGCTGGTTGCTTCTTTGGTATTCATATTTAAATAAATGAACACATCCCCTACAAACTACATTATGTACAGCTTATGCTTGCCATGCAACAATAATAATTTCAATAATTTAAATGAATATTGATTGAATATGAAATGATTCCGTGGAGCAGGATATGTTAATATGAAGCTTTTCTTTTATTGTGGTTTTCAGAGCCGACGTCGACGTCAAATGCCACACCTAAAGATAAACTAGCTGGGGGTATAGTTGGTGGCATTTTGACAGTGATATTCTCGGCCTGTGTGATCCTGGCGTACAAGAAGTTCAAGAGAAGAGAGAAAAAAGATTTAGCTGTCAGGAGAAGTAAGTACCATCACAACACATTTATTAACTATATATTTCTAAAACTATAAATGCTGTGAAAATATCATGTCATTTGAAAGGTTATGTCCTCACCCAAATTAAATTTTTAATCTCTATATATTTTAAGATCATACATAAGATCTCATTCTTCCTTCTTCCTGCATGTGACTTCCATCGGTATTTTCATTTCTGTTGCATATTGGCTGTTCTCAGTGGTTCTCTTGTGTTGCATGGATTTTACGTGCAAGGTTAGAGAAAAATTATCCAGAGGGAAAAAAAGAATAAAAGACACTACAAGCTTTTTAAAAACTGAGTGAGAAGAAACCAAATTAAGAAAAGAAAGAACCGGGACACAGTGTGTGCTCAAGCCAGTGCTGATTTCCTGTACTTCTGGAACTTGTCTACCTGCTTCCAGGTGGTTTCTCCGAGTTTAGCAAGGTACAGTTCATTAAGTACAGTATTGCTAGAATTTATTCTAGCAGCAACATATCAAAGTCATCGGCTTTTGTAATATCCTACCAGATATTTAAAAAGAGATTTACACATTGTTCATGGTAAATAGCCTGTTGGATCGTAACATGAGCCTCTCTCTGTCCCTTTCTCTAGCTGTTCTCCAAACGTAAGTATCCAGACCGGCCAAGGACATTGATAAACTCTACAGCAACACCAGCACTGCTACGGCTGAGAAGAGTACTTTCCTGTACAGCAATGATGCAGGCACCATCTACTCCAACAACTTCTCCGATGTTGTACAGGATCTTAAAAGCCGGGAACATGTTTATGAGATCTTTTAGTCCTCATCTTTCACTGATTTACAGTAACCAGAGAGTGCTTCAGGTGTTTCAAAGGGCCGTCTGCTATTAAGCTTAATATAGTTCAGTGTGGTGAACTGGGGGACTAAGAATTCACACATAGAATGCAGGGTGTGGTGGAGATCCAATACCATAAAAACGTAAAGAGTAGATGAAATCTTTAACAATGTATACTAAAAACCTTTGATAAATGTAAACCATTTTATGTTTCTTAAGTCAGCGGTCCCAAATCCTTGTTCTTTAAGGCTACAACACAACAGGCTATCCTAAGTCTAATAATAGTAAGAATAACAATTCTTTTCACTTATATAGCAGTTTCGATCCAAAAATGATTTAGATGTGGGAGGGAACCCACTGCATCCACTGCAGTCATTATGTGATGACCGTTCCACTACACAGCAGAGCAGGGTGAGGAGTGAGAAATTATTTAACCGATTCAACTAAGGGGGAATTTTAAAAAGCCCGGATTGTATAGGCCCAAAGTGGAAATTTGCCAGGACACAGAAGCTCACAGGCTTAGTCTTTGGAAAAGTGCCATGACATCTTTAATGCTGCAGTAATCAATAACCTAGGTTTAATGTTTCATCGAAAATGAACATCTCTTCAGCACAGCAAGCTGGCTGTTGGCTTGTAACGTCTGTCCAGAGGGACAAATGCCACAAAGAGATCCACAAGTACTATTTGCAGCAACAGCCGTGTTTTCCCTGTAGATCACTCTTCTCAGTTCTGACCCGGCCCAGCCTTGCTTAGGTTCCGGCTTGACTATGGAACAAGGATTACCTCTCATGCCATTTAAAACATCAACAGACTACGATGTTTGGAAAAGGTTTAAACCAGTCCCGTTTGCCTTTTTGTTGGAATGTTTAAGCATTTTCTCCGACTCTTAATGACATGATGATATGAAAAGACCTGAACGAGATACTTGACTGTGGCCTTTGTGGTAATTAAAGTCTCCTGATGCCAACAAAGACTTTCAGTATATGTTTTTTTAATATGGTGTACAAATGTTTATTGGAGTTGTTGTACTATTCATGGCACTAATCAAGTATTTGTAATCCCAAGGATGTAATCTCAGAAATTAGCCTGGTCTGACATTATTTCTTAAGGAAGTTAATAATCACTCTATTATTTATATATGTATTACAGGGCTCAAGGTAGTACATTGGCAGAAAACCTAAAATAAACAAAAAGCCATTGCATGATTGGCAGTACATCTTGAAAATATACTCATTTTCACTCTTTAAAAGTTGTTGTTAAAAAGTTTTTTTGTCAGGATGTGATTTTTATAGTCAAAATGATGGGGTCACTTGAACAGTCTTAAATGCAATTAAGAAGGGAAGTTTCAAGAACACTTACTGATTTATATGAGAAACTGAGCTTTGAAAAGAAAATGCACAAAGTATTTTACTGTCACGTTTCTGAACCTGAATTACATCCATTCTTACTTTATGTTGTCTTGTGTTTCATTTTGGGAAAAGGCAAAATAAGTGTGAAGATTAAAAATAAAGAGCAATGCGCTATTCACACATACAAAAAATAACGGCTTATTGTTTTTAAATTTCACATCCATCTGTCAATGTCATGTTTACAAGTTTATAATTCAAACTGACGCTGAAATGGTCCGTTCCAATAGAAATGTAAACATTATTCTTGTCTCTTGACCGTTAACCACTGCATTTCCACGTTTATTTTGTTTTTAGTCCCAGCAATACGACTCAGTCATGTAATTGTACGCATCAGTTCAGTGTGCATGTGAAGTTATTTAGAAGAGCACCCAGATTGTTGTTGGGGTTTTTTTGTGTTTTGCCCCTCACAACGTCACTTTCACGGTGTGCCCCTCACAATGGCGCTCCTATGGAGCGGGGTCTCGGTGAAGCGGGCTGTCGGAATGGTTTAATCAGAGGCGGTTTTTTCAGGAATTACTGGCGTTTTCAAACCGTTCAGACAATGTGAATTTTAAACCGCGAATGAGAGGAAGCATACAGACTGCATCCTGTTTTCCCCTAAGTGATTTAAACCTGACGGCCTAGCGTCTTGTTTGTGAAGCCTGGGTCTTGAGTTGGAAGTCGCTCCGTGGAAACCGTGGGTGAGTTCCTGCAATACCGGGGGGGATGTTTCACTTTCACTTTAAGGACATGTTTTCGTTTTATATTTCGGGGGGGGGAGTGGACGTTTCAAATTTGAGAGCGCAGTATCGTAATAGTGTTGTAATACTTTGAAAAATGTGATGCATTACATAGGCAATGATATGAGGTTTCATGTTTGTCAAGTATAGAGTTCTTATGTCCATGCAAAACAAATAAAAATAAATATCCAAATGGGTACCATCATCTCAAAATGTAATGTAACGCTATTACAGAAGGTAGTCTAGTTTAATCATTTGTATTAGAATTGCCCACACTTTGTGTATGAACAAAGTTTTTTTTCATTTTTTAAACCATAACACACTAACGTTACAGTTATGTTCAGACACTTGTATTTTAGGTAGCAATTAGTACTGTATATTGTTGCGCACTTTAGACGCCTGTCCGTTACTATATGTGGTTTTGTTTTAGAGGTACATCACTGCGATAGTTTGGCAATACAGCTATGTTGAGTTTGGTGCAGTACTCAGATATACTGTATTTGCAGATGACCTGCATTTTCATTTCATTCACGTCATTGTACAGTATGCCTTCTAGCCTGGTGGTTATTAAGCAAACAGGTGCAAAGACTTTTAAATATAAGTTTTCAGTTATCCCCTTCAATGTGTTACATATACCAATTCTCTTTTAGATGACCAAAAATGGTTCAGACATTCTGTAAGGTCCTTTGAGGCTCTCTGCTTCTCACCATGTTTTTAAACCTTTAGCCTTGTCTTATGTTTCTTAAGGCACTAAAATGCAGCCTTCCATATACAAAGAATCGCTTAAAACCTCCGTATATGAATCGATTTTTATTTTTATAATCGCACAATTAAACTGTCAAAACTGGAAAAACAAAACGATTAAGGCAGGCAGTTCAGTCGTTCCTAGATGCACTTTTATTCTGCTTATAACTGAATAACAGTGCAACAAAGTGAAAGTTACCATGTAAAGTAGCAGAAACCTATTAACTGAAACAGTTTCCATTACTATTGCTGCTAATCACCCCAAAAACATTATTCTTTATTTTTCTCCCACATCGTTTCTCCACTTTTATCTCTTTATGTTTCCATTACTGACTGGCATTGTTTGTGTGGCATCATTTAGTATTGATGATGAATAATTCCTTCCATTTACCGTGCCTTGCAAAAGTATTCAAAACCTTCCTATGGTGTCGCATTTTGTGAAATGACAAAATTCTGCATATACTTTTTTAAACTTAATGTTTTTTTAAAATCTGAATGCCTAGATTAAAGACTTCTAAGGGTAAGAAAAGTTACACTAAATGTAAGCAACAATTAAATTGAAATATGTTTATTGCATAAGTATTCAGACCCATGAAATCAGTATTTGGTAGAAGGACATGTGCTTTTTGTGGCTGTCTCTCCCAACTCTCCAAAGGTCACTTTGTGCATCTAAATTAGGTTTGCAACAGCACAGGATTGGAATAATTATGCAATCATGACTTTTCCTTTTTTCTTTCATATGATCTATTTACTTATTATAGTATTTTGCTTTGAATGAGTATAGTAGGTTGTAGTCGTTCAGGTGGGTAGCTGCGTCAGGATGCGTAGGCTGCAAAGGAACAAGTAATAGGTTTATTCCATGCTGAAAAAAAGAAGAGAGAAAACACAACGTTTCGGCCGTGGAGCCTTCTTCAGGTGTGAGAGAGGTGTATATACTGTGTAGCATTAATAGGCAATTCTAAGAGTAAAGACTGGAAGCTTTAAAGCAGTAGAATTTGAAAACTATTTTCAGAATTTGAAAGGACCCTTAATACTTTTGCAAGGCAATGTATGTAGCCGAATGTATATAGTATATAGCGATATCACCCTAAAGGATACTAGAGCACTTTGCAAATAAGAAGAGACTAACTTTAAATCACCACTGAAGTGCAGCATCCACCTGGGTGACGTGTGGCCCCATTCTGTGCTGGGTGGAGGAGTGAAAAAGCCTCTTTCAATTTGCTTAAAAGCAAATTCTGCAGTATCTTTTTTTGTAGTTGCATAAAAAGCCAGCAACGCCTTTTTTTTCAGTGTACATTTTGCGACTGAAGCAGGAAGAGAACGATGGGAAAGCTGACAGAATAAAATGTGTATTTTAGATCTTGTCATTACTGTTATTCCCAAGATCGAATCAAGTATTTATACATTTTGTTTTGCTCACATACAACATCAGAAGAAGTAGAAATTGCTTCTTTACATCTCCTTACGTCATTTATTCTTAGAAATAAAGATGGGCCCAGTGCGAGAGTCCAAGATGAACGAGGGCCTGTTGAACAAGAGTCTTTGACATTAATATGCCCTGACTGGAAAAAATGTCTGCTTCTCACAGGTAAAAATACCAGTTATACCAGTTAATAACATTAATAACATTTTTAAGTGTTCAAACACTCGTGTATATGTGTGCCGTGTAAAAATGCTTATTTTGGAAATGTTGCTGAGCATTGAACTAAACCCCGTCTTATACAGCAGAATGTTCTGTAATTCAGATGATATTTTTCAAATTTATTACATGATGCTTTTGTTGGAGAAATGTTTCCCCGCTTCCCCTTAAAAGACAGTCAGGAGTCCATCTCAGAAGTTAAAATAAGTTTTTATTTCATGCGCATGGGAGCGAAACACACAGAGATGCTCGGTGTATTTTTCTCAAGGGAATTTAACTAGAACAGTCCTTAAAAATTTTTCTTTTATCTGTCATGCTTCCCTGTGCTTACAAGATTGACAGTGTTGCAAAATCACACACATCTTTCTACCTCCCTATTTGCTAAAGATAACGTCTTTTAATGCAATTGGTTACTTAGGTTCGTAGCACGCATTCCTATGTAACGGTATAGAATTATAGTAAGCATTCCTCCAATCCAGTTCACACCAGTTCTGAATGTCCATGTTATTAAATTAATAATAATAATAATTGCTTACACTTATATAGCGCTTTTCTGAACACTCCACTCAAAGCACTTTACAGGTAATGGGGACTCCCCTACACCACCACCAATGTGCAGCCCCACCTGGATGATACGACGGCAGCCATAGTGCGCCAGAACGCTCACCATCAGTGGGGAGGAGAGCAGAGTAATGAAGCCAATTCATATAGGGGGATTATTAGGAGGCCATGATTGGTAAGGGTCAATGGGAAATTTGCCCAGGACACTGGGGTAACACCCCAGAGATTTTCTGGGACTTTTAATGACCACAGAGAGTCAGGACCTCGGTTTTACGTCTCATCCGAAGGACGGCACCTGTTTACAGTATAGTGTCCCCATTACTATACTGGGGCATTAAGACCCACATGGGCCACAGAGTGAGCGCCCCCTGCTGGCCACACTAACATCTCTTCCAGCAGCAACCTTAGTTTTTCCTAGGTCTCCCATCCAGGTACTGACCAGGCTCACACCTGCTTAGCTTCAGTGGGTTGCCAGTTGTGAGTTGCAGGGTGCTGGCCATAACTATTGCATCTTCTGCAGGAAATGTGCGTACAAAGTTCACAGAGACCCTCTCAACACTTTTGTTGCTGGCGTTTGTCAATCTAAAATAAAACTGAACGTAAAGCATGTCTGACACTTATGGCAAGTGTCAAACATATGGTAGAGTCACATTATCATAAAAGAACTTCCCCAAAAGAAATATTTGAAAATAATTTTAAATAGAGATACAGTCAGTAATTGCTCAATAGAAAATAAAAATGGCCTTTACAGCAAGAAAACAGGTAAATATGCACTCAGCAATGCACTTTAGTAACAGTCACACATTTCTTTAAAGCTTCACACAATCTTAATATTTGGGAGCTCTAGAATTATCCCACATCTTATAGTGTAACTAATGAACATTTTCTAAGTATGTAAAATTCCCAAAGACAGGAAACTTTTTCAGATATTCTATTCAAAAGATAGTCACGTTAGTTTTTCATTCTCTCAATATCAAAAATTTAAAAAGTAAAACTTAAATTGATGTAATAATTAACTTCATTTATATTTTCTGTCTTTCCCCAGCTTCAGATCTGAAACCTCTTATTAGTGGGGCACATCTGCAAGGAACAGACTTACATTTCTCCAATTACCTGCCTTTGTTTATCGTCTGGAAATGCCTCTGCCATTGGATTGAAGACATCAGTCTGCTTTCCTGTTGCTACACCCTGCTTCTCCACTACTTTCACCATCCCTCTCCTGTCCTCACATTTTTCCCTGATCCCCCTTGTTCATTATAAACTCTCTTTTCCGACCATTTACGATCTTTGCCCTTTCTCTGCTTTTTGGTTGCCCAATTTTACTTCACCTCTCATACTGTACCTTCAAACTTAATTTATTACCTTTCTCCTTTCTCTCTCTTTTGCTGAACCCTAGTCCTTTCACTTCAGCTAGTCACAGCTTTCCTGTTTTGTTTCCTTCTTTCCTTCTGTTTTTTTTACAAGCCTCATCTCTCTCTTCATACCCCATCCACACACTTTTTTTCACCCTCCCAGTTTCCTTGCGACTCTCGCTTACAAAAACTGCCACTCTTCTCAACCTTGAAGCCCTCTCACTTCTCTTACAATTTCTTGTGTTATACAAATAATAATTTCTTGTGTTCCTGCTACCCATGTGTCAGGCCTAATCCCTTTCTCCCTTACGCTTTGCCTATATAAAATTCTCCATCCTCTTTTCATCTTTCTCCCTTCCCTGCTCTCTCATTCTCTACCTAATTGTCGTCCCTTAACTTCTCTCATTGACCCAGTCTCTCTGTCCCATTCTCAGTAAGATGCTTTGCATGGGACGCTCTTTGGACTCTCCTTGTACTCTGGCCATACTTGTAGGTTTCCAGTTTGCCTTCGTGGTCTATTTCTCTCTGGGGGGGTTCAAGGGCCTGGTGTCGGTGCTGGTTCGCTCTTCGGACCCTGAGTTTGACTACTCCAAACCCCATGACGTCTACACCAATCTTAGTCAGCTGGTGCCTCCACCAAATCCTGCAGAGACCGCTGGAATCGCAGTGGCAGCAGGCAGGGGTCACCTGAAGGACTGCCCAGAAACCTCTCCTCTTCTGGGTCAGTCTGTCTGTCAGATATCTTGAAGACTTATTGGTAGCGTTGCTCATAATAACTTCACTGTAAATTGTACATAGCAATGGTCTCATCACTTGAAGCTTGAGCTTAAGGATTTCTGTGTTTTATTTAATAATACTTCATACTACAGCCAAAATCATAAGGTTGTAATGCTTTCCCCTTTACTAGTAATGCACACTTGACCTTGTTCCTTATCCATGTCTTTGTATGTGTGCACCAGTGGGTCCAGTTGCTGTCGTCCTGTCGTCATCGCTGTCTCTTGCCCAGATACAGGAGCGCAACCCCCTGGTTTTGCCAGGCGGCCGCTACCTTCCTCCAGACTGCGAACCTCGGCACCACACCGCTGTCATCATCCCCTACCGCAACAGACAAGCCCACCTGCGGGCTCTGCTGTACCACATCCACCCCTTCCTGCAGAGACAACAGCTGCACTACGGCATCTACATCGTACACCAGGTCAGTCCACCTTGGCGCTCACCCTGTCGCAGGACATCATAGTTCATCTATTACCACTGGAAAGGTGGGGGTCTCAGAAAACCCTGTAAATTGCTCCCTGTATTCTCTTATCAGCAGCTGTGCACTAAATCTATTGTTCTGCAGTGCTGCCATTTGTATTGCACTACTCTGATTATTTCCTAGCTTTTGTTTCTTCACTTCATACTGGGGGTTACTACTAAAATTAGCTTGTTAAAAAGTCTCAGAGCCAGAAGAGTTAGAAAGCCTGTGCTCCACATGACATTGTTACACTCATTTTTGTAATAACGTGCATAGATTTCTCTACTTTTGACTCTATGAGGAGTACACAGTCTTCTGCTTTGTGTGGGATTTCAAATATATTATTTGCTTTCAGGTGTCTACTATATAAAGCATGGAAACATAATCAGTATTAGTAATCAGTAATCTTATTGAGATATCAACGATAACAAAAGCCAGACTTCTAAACAAGCTGGTGATTTAAACCATGCTGACTTACAGGCGTTGAGGACCTGTAGCGTGATGATTAATAATATTAATTGGGGAGGTTGAGCTAGTGCCTGGAGGGATGTATTATATAAAATCATCCCTTGAATACCAGGTTTGAGTTGTTCTAGGGCTGATGTTTAGCACTTGAAACCAAACACCAGCTTCAGACGTGTACTGTAAATTTCATCACTGTGTGACAGGCTAAACCTGAGTATAAGAGAAAAACCCTGTTCACAGAAGGCCAGTGTCTCTGCTTTAATCTTTCAAATGTACTGTGCCAATTCTTGTACTTAATAAAGATCTCTCACAGGCAGGAAATGCCACCTTCAACCGGGCAAAGCTGTTGAATGTGGGTGTGAAGGAGGCACTGAGGGATGAGGAGTGGCAATGTCTGTTTCTTCATGATGTGGACCTACTCCCTGAAAATGACCACAACCTCTATGTTTGTGACCGCAAGTCACCAAAGCATGTGTCTGTGGCCATGGATAAGTTCAGATACAGGTACCTGTTTGTGCAATTACAGAGATCTGAGGGTGGCTTAATATTTGGGTCTTTTTTGTCAGCGAATGTCTGAATAGTTAATTTTTCATTTTTCATTTTTGGGCATTCTGTTCCCACAAGGTTGCCCTATCCTCAGTATTTTGGGGGGGTGTCAGCTGTAACACCGGACCAGTACTTGAAGATGAATGGGTTTCCCAACCAGTACTGGGGCTGGGGTGGGGAGGATGACGATATTGCTGCCAGGTGAGATGGAGAGAGAATGAAGATTTACAGTACAAGTCCCCCAAAACACTGCATCCTACGACTGCCTGTAGCCCTTCATTTGCAGATCTCACCCCTGGTAATATTTATTAAGCAACTGTTTTCTGACTTTTTCCATTCATTTTCACTTGCTTTCATGTCTGATCTTTAAGTCTTTGTTCTCCAGTCCTGGTCCTGCAAAGTTATTATGTCCGCAGGTTTTTGGTCTTGTTGGCTTATTAACCTGAATCAGCTCACTGTTGGCTCAATTTAAGCTTACATTTAACAGCTTCTCGCAGCTTTTCGGGTGCTGGTGCTATAAAAGACCTGGAAAACCTACAGGCACACTGCCTCACATGGACCAGGATTGGAGACCATGTATTAATTCATTACAGCAGGAAAAGCAAATGTAGCAATCTCATTGTCGGGGGCAAATAATTAACAGTAACCTCATACCATCTGCTCTGGTACCACCATGGATGCCTAAGTCACTGCACATGTGAATGCAGCCAATAATAATTGAATTCACATAAGAGTGGATTTGTGGGTATTCATTTAGAGCTACTGAAACATCTTTTGTTTAATGTGAAGTTAGTAGGAGCATTTGCTTCATTTTTTAAAATCTTTTGGGAAGTTGTTTTATCCATTTTCCTTGTGATTGTTATATCTGGCTACTGCCTTATCAGCTAATGCATCCTGGATGAGCTGGTTCAAGTATAAATTAATGAACAATCAAGTCTCAGGGTCTGTATTTTAATTAACTTCTACAACTTCTCAGTGTGCTAAGGGGAGTCTTTTTTCTCCTTCCAGTTTCCATAAGGTGCATTTGTGCAAAGTGGTATTTTGCACGCTTCTGTCCCCAGTCAGTATCAGGGTTATTCATTGTGTAGGTGAATATTTTTTTTTCAGATCATAATTTCTGTGTTTTTAAAGTAAACGCCAAATCTGATTACAGTTGCTATCTGTAATTTCCATATTACTTCAAACTTTTTTAGGCTTATGTTTGTAAGTAAAAAATCACAAATGAACTATACTTCCAACATTCTAAAATTACTACCCATATTGCCTTCTAAGAAGTAAAGAAAACTCTTATCTACATTCAGAAGAAATGATTTCTGAATAAATAACATACAGTATACCTGTATCAGTGCAAAGAAATAGTAAAAGAACAAGCACCTCAAAAGAACAAGATACTCTCCTAGTTGTATTTTGGTCTTTCCATTACATTTGTCTTTGCTATCTTTCCATTGGAATGCCACCTTCTTTTCTCATTTCTTTTCCCGTTTTGTTATCATTTCCTCCCCCTTTTCTTAAAATATATTCCTAGCTTCCGGGAAGTCAGTTTGTGAAGAGCAGGTAGGTCATCTAACTGGACTATTAGACAGTTTTTTACTTCCTTTTGTTGGTATTAGAAGCCTTAATGAGGCACAGGGTTCTTGCCATGTTCTGTGTCAACCAATACCTGTAGACAAATCTAGACTTGACTTTTTCTTCTAGCACAGGGGTATTCAAGAGAGTCTGTTCTTTCTGATAAACTGTTGTAATTGGCGTACAATTTTCTGCTCATTTAAATGTAAAAACCATCCAAAGATTTGACATATAAATCTTTGGAATTATCAAATTCTGGAATACTTTTTAAGATCCATTTCTTTTTCCCTTTTCACAGTTCTTAAGCACCTACAGTACAGTAGGTACTGTATGTTAACAGTTTCTCATGGTCCCCTAAGATCAAATACAAGCACCAAATATTTGGTTAATGAGCAATTTAATGTTTCTGTCCAGAAAGACACATTTATTTCCAACCAAAATGCTCCAATTTCTCCTTTTGTCATATTATATAAGGTAATATAGTATGCACATGACTCCTTCCTTTAGCTATGAACTGCAGGTTAAAATAAAGGGGCTAATGTGTTGAGCTTGTGATCTTCTATATTTCTTGCTAAAGAGCTCTGGTATTTAAGATGCTGTCTATCTGTACTCTGTAGAGTGCGATTGTCTGGAATGAAGATCATAAGGCCCTCAGTGTCAGTGGGACATTATAAGATGATAAAGCACAGAGGTGACAAAGGGAATGAGGAAAACCCCCGCAGGTACGAATGTCATTTTAAAACTGTTATTGAAACCAGTCCGACCGTAAAACTAATCCCAATCCAACAAATCTAATGCAGAGTGTCTGTTTTCTATTTCTGTTAAAAGAGTACATTTTTTCTTTTTTTTCCATATTAAAGATAACTTTACAGACAGACCTGCATGTATCCCATTTCTATGGATTGAAACATACACAGGGAGACATTAGAAATTTAACAAATGAGTAATGGAAACAATAACATTTTGCATTTTTAATACCTCATAGTATATATGCTGATGTGTTGAACTGAAGCTTGGAAATTGTTTTTCTTAAACCTCAGTAATGCCAGCTTTGCCTTTTTGGTCAAATATTGGTATTGTAAATGAGTGATTCTGTGTTCCTGGCAGATTGGCTCCTTTTTAATTCCAACACCTTTGAAAGTTATTCAGCACTTCAATGGTTCAAGTTTACAGTAAAAATTCTGTGGTGTCAGGTCAGGTAACTGTGAAGATAGACGTTTTGATATCTTCCAATCTTACAGTGCTAAATTCCACTCCTTCCCATCCTTCCAGTTCTATTCTTTGTTCCTGAAAACAGTTTAAATCATTTGAATTTCACCATTTTGTAATCCACAGTCACATTTCTTCAAATTGTCTGTCTTGTGGTCTAAGGTTTGACTTGCTGATGCGCACTAGAAGGAACTGGAATTCAGATGGTGTGAACTCCCTGACCTATGAACTCTTGTCCAAGAAGCTGGAACCACTGTACACTAACTTGTCAGTCAACATTGGGGAGGACCCTCGAAAACCACAGAAGAAGCCCCCTGACACAAGTTCAAAAGGTACCCACAATGTGACTGCTCCCTCTCTGGTGTTCAAATCCATGGACCTCCATAAAGTGGAAAACTTGCAAGAAGGTGGGACAGTACTTGAAAAGGACAGATCAGTGTCTAAAAATGGAGCATTCGAAAATAAAGAGGCAGGCAGACATGCAAATAAAGGCGGAGTCAAGCAAAGTAAGGATAATGTGGGTGTGGCTTTACCAGAAAGGGGAGAAACTATGAGCCAGGTTGTGGGAGTAAGCACGCGAGAAGGCGGAGTCAGGAATGTAACAGCTCAGGTTACATAACGGGACAGGTCCTATGCTACTGTTGAATTGTGGCTGTGTCCCACCAGTTCAGCTGCTGTTGTACAACCTCCATATCATTGCTGGTGAAAAGGCAGATCATTCTCAGTGATCTGTCAATTGCTGAATTAAAATCAAAACGCTGTACAAGCCCTACCCCTCCTTGTACTTGTTTCTGTGCCTTTTTTTGTTCACTTTGTATGTATTTGTGATCTCCTGCAGAATATATTGATGAGATTTTCCTTCCAAGACATTTCAGAAGCACCAGCTTTTGTATGTGTGTTACTTAAACAAATGATTGCGTACGACATTCTTGAAGTAAGCTGTGAAGAGGTTGGAGATCATCCCTTACATTGTGGTGTTTCTATCAAATGTGATGGTTTGTTTTTCTTACAAAATGGATTATGTGTGTATGCATATTTGTGGACTGAAGTATTGGCACCATTAATTTGAAACAATTGTATTCCCTCAGCCATTTAATAGTTTATTCAGATACCTCAGAGTTTATGAAACACTGATTAATTTCTATAAAGTATTAGTAAAGATATAGATATTTACGGAGTTGAATATATGGTCAGTGACATATGTCTGGGCCAATATTTACTTGGAATATTTACTGCTGCTTACCAAGGTGAAACACAAGTATAATGTAATGTTTAATGTAGTAAATTGGAGAAAATAGTTTTAAATGAAGGGTCAATACTTTTGTCGGTGACTGTTTGTAAGTATATTCAATGAAGTGTGAGCTATGGTGACAATACTTTCTTAATTGAACAATCAAATATTATGAAATCCTTCGGACAATCTGTGCAGTATTACAACATATCAAATAGGTTTTGTGTTTGCCATGATGTTTGAAGTTTAATTCCACTTGTACTCTTTGCTAAATTGAGTGCATTATTTAACTGGGGAAATGTAGTATTTTTTTAGCAGCTACAAAGATATGCAGTACAATTAAATGTAGATTGACATTTTTGTCCTTTTGGTGTACTCCAGGAGAGCTTGCAAAGAACATTTGTAAAGCTTATTTGAAATCAATACTATTTCAAATATGAGTATTCTGAATACAAAATATTGAATATAAGAATAACAACAAAAATTACTAGTCTATGTAACAAAAATAAGTCTACGTCTATACTTTATATGCAGATATTAAATTGGACATATACATTGAAAAACTGAACACAATCTGACTACTAAAAAGCTACAATGGTCTACAATTAAAAACTTGCTTTAATCAGCAGGCAAGGAGTTAATTTAAAAGGCTTATTTGTAGTCTAAGACACTATATATTCAGCTATTTCTTGATTAGCATCAGTATATTTAGTATATAAATATTTATCTCCCACAGTATTATAAAATAATCTTGTCTTTAAATGTTGCTTGTACTTTTATGTGGGAATAGCTAATTTCTACTGTACAGTATTGAGGTTGGTACAGTATTAAGGGTAAATGTGGTCTGCATATAATGTTGAGTAATATTGATTCCACGTACTTGTAAAATCATTATTCAGAATATTTTTGGAATACTCAAATTTGAAATTGTGAGGTATTCTGAATATGTACGTGATAATGTTGTGACTCTTCTGCATCTATAGCCCTTGAGGAATACCACTATTCTAGGTGTTCCCAGTATCAGCTGCTTAAGACTTGAACCAATTATCTGTTTTACAGTTAATCGAATGAAGGGGTTTAATGTCAACCCAAATGGATAAAATAACATCCAGAAGTCCCTGCTCCTGAGCGCTGGTGTTTACCATTTTTCATTTACGTGTTGTTCAAATCTGCAGTTTGTATCAGTTCAGTTATTTGGCTTCTAGGTTTGCATTTCTTGTAGTGAGGCAGATGTCTGCTTTCAAAATCCATTCTGATGTACCGCCCATCTCTCTCTGGTATCGTAGATCATATCAGCCTATGGGAGTGCAACACAGTCTCCTTTGTCTACCCAAATTCATAACTTTCAAGTCTGGAATATCAGGTGTCATTTAGTCTTTAACTGTGAACCAGTAATTATGATAAAACCTCCTGACTTTTCATAGACTACCAGTGCAAAAGAACTTCTGCTTTATGTCAGGAGATAGAGAAGATTCTGGACATACCTGTGACTTTACTGCTTTTGTTTTTTTTCTTTGCTCATTGCAGTTTATTGTAGTTTTTGTCTTGTTTTGCACTACAAATGATTGTTTTGTAAATACAAATCTGTTAAAAATGTGCTAAATCTCTAGGTGCCTCTTAATAAAAACAATCGCTCTCTAGCAGTTTCCAGATACATAGCTTTTGTTTTTTAAATTACTCCATTATTCCAACCACTTCTTGTCTAAACTGAGTCTGCTTAATACCTATATGGAAAGACCACTCTTTTTAGACCAAATCTTACCCGTTAGTTGCAGAAGTTTCTGTTTATTCCAGTTAACAAATTTCCTTAATTTTACATGTTAGATCGTGACAAATAGTATCAGATTATCCATTTTGCTCTTAAAATAATCCATGAAGGAACTGGAATATTTTGCACTGAGATTAAAATAACATGTAGGGCAAAGCTGCTTTTTGTTGATTTAAGGCAAATCATTGTCCTTTATTCCCTTTCTGATGCTTAAGTGAGATTCAGATGTTTGAGTTTTTGTTTTGAGACTTGACTGAGGAGTCTAACATTTGACTGCTACCATAATATACAGTATGTAGAGTTAATTATCCCCTGATGATTTAATAACTAAACATCTGAAAGATGGCAAATAAATGTTAGTAACACTCAAGACTGCTGGATGTATAAAATCTAAGCTTTTATTTTAAAACTTAAATGAATTAATATGAGTAAAATGAGTAATTAATATCATTAGTTTAGTTCATTTCCAGGTTGTTCTTAATTACTATTTATTGTCTTTGTGTCAGTGAATAAAGGAATTTGGTGTGCAATGCCTGAAACCCCATAGAGGAATTATGTGTCAAAACTTGGTCAAGTGTGATGAACCTTCCCACCTTCTTTGCACATACTGTATATAGATTAATTACTGAAGCAATTATTTAGGGTGGCAAAAGATCCCAAATTTGTCTCCAACTAAATACCGGACAGCATGATGTGTTTAAATAGGAAGGCTGTATTCAGCTATATTACACTTCCAATTAGTGACGCTTAAAGGCATTTCCTAATATACTGAAAGTACTGTAGATACTGCAGTTAGTACAGAATCAAAATAGACATAATGTATGGGACAATGTGTTAAATTAATGAGTTATGAGAGTTTGTCTTCCAATAGCTGAAAATTGACAAATTTGCTTGAATAAATTAGGTGTTTTCTGTTAGGTAAAACTGTAGCTGTGTAATGAGTATGATTCAAGTAATACCCGATGGTAAAAGTTTAGTTCATACTGTAGAATAGAATTCTAGATTTAAGAATAATAAACAATTTCACTAGTATCTTTTTGAGAATAAATTGCAAACTTGCATTATGCAAACATTAGCTCATGAGCTTTTCTATATTATTCTTCACCTCAGATTTGCACTTGAAATGCAATTTGTTAAATTTTCCTTTTTAGGTTCAGATTCACAAGTATGCTATTCCACATACATGTCCTGTTTGGAGATTACAGAGTATTTTTAATCCAGATCACTGTTTTCACACTGGAAACTTAACATTCAAGATTAGTCACTTTAGGGTGAAAATAATACATGAGGCAGACACAAGTTTTGGTCGCTAATACCATAGGCCATACATCAGTAATCACATATTTTGAATTAAAAGTGCGGTTGCAGTTGAAAGGTAGATTATATTTCTATATAAAATCTGGAGTATTTTGGACATATTTTGATATCATGTGAAAATTTAGATTTGGTTACTTGGTTAGTGGAAGACAAGGTATTCCATTGGTGCAATAGTTTGAGTTCCAATAATAGTTGACTAAAATGAAGAAATAGGGGGCAATGTGAACACCTGTGAGAGGACATAAACATCATGTTCCTGTGCACCAAGACATTTCCAATTATTTGCACCAGGTAAAAGCAAGGAGGCCCCAAAAAATGAAATTGCTAGGGAGCGATTGTTTAGCAGTGTTTGTGAAATATCTATATTTAATGAAATACCTAGTTTTGTATGAATCATGTGGGAGTGACTTAAGATAGTATGCACTAGAACAATCTAACTTGGGACCTGAGAAATGACACTTGAGTACATTTTTAACTGGAAGATTTTTCTGCTGTGCATTGAAAGATTGTATATGTTATTAATAAACCATATTTAAAGGGGACTGTGACTCATTTGGTGTATAGTATGTGGACTGCTTGAAGAATAATAATAATTAATAATTGTTTACACTTATATAGTGCTTTTCTGGACACACCACTCAAAGCGCTTTACAGGTAATGGGGATTCCCCTCCACCACCACCAGTGTGCAGCCCCACCTGGATGATGCGACGGCAGCCATAGTGCGCCAGAACGCTCACCACACACCAGCTATCAGTGGGGAGGAGAGCAGTGTAATGAAGTCAATTCATAGCTAGAATGTCACTAGCTTATAGTAATTAAACGTGCAGGATTTAAATACCTGTTATGCTTGGTTCAGTGTGTTGTCTTTGTTGTCCCAGCTGTCCTGGCTTTTGCAGTCCTATAAAGACACACTGGACACCCCCCGACGGGACGAGAAGGGCCACTCCCGGAATGTGGGGGGGGAGTTTACACCAACAGTCCCGGAGAGGTTTGCACCCGCGTAAGGTTTTTTTTTGCCTGTCCCATCATCACGCACTTTCACCTGGGCAGACACACACTTTTTTTACGCACTAAGTTCTTTTTTGTTTTTGCCTTACGCGGCCTGTTCACCAGACTGTGCCCTGTTAAATGGGGTAAGCCCAGTCTGGACATCACAAGGCACGGCGGTAGTCCTTTCTTTTGGCCTTTTTGTGTCATTTTTCACTCTTTTTGTGTTATTTATGGTCCCTGTTAACCTCACACCGGTACCTCCGGGGGGTTGCCACAAGTTCTCGGGGCGGGGGGGGGGGGTTGACTTTTTACTGGTGCTCACCGTGGTGCCTCCCACTACACAGTGTCACAACATGAACAGATTTTACCTGCAAGTCTGGGTAGCTTGTTTCATATTTTCCTACAAATCTTTGGGTAAAGAAAGTGCCCCCGGGTCCCAACTTTAAAACCCCTACCACATAGTTTCCCCTTGCATTGTTTTTCACTGTTGCTTCTGAAGAAGTGCACGGGGATGAACTGGCAATGCCTTTAAAGAATATGAAGATTTTGAATGCTTGTATTGGGAAAGTTAAAGTATTTGAATTTGGCAGCAACGAGGAAAGTCCAAGGAGGTGTCCACTAATCCAGGAGTGAATAGTTCTGAATAACGTTTTTATGGTGCAATGTAACTCAGATTAAAACCAGGTCTGTATTAGTGTACTTACCCCTTAGAATACATTTAACATGTAACGTGCAGAAACAGTCATTTTTTAAATGAAAACTTTATTGAAAAAAGGTGCTTTATCATTGTACGATCAAGATTTTTATAAGAGAAAAAAAACACGTCCTGCTGAATTTTTAAAAAGATGAAGAAAATCAGAGATTTTTGGGACTTTTAATACCTACAATACCCAGCATCATGAAAAAAATAAAGTGAGAGTGAGATTCAAAAGAATAGGAATATAAACAAAAAATGCAACTCTTACCAAACTCATAGCAAATGTAAAATATAGATATACAGTAAAAGAAGTGCATGAGCAATTTCTACAGCACCCTCTACAAAAAACATTAAAAAATACAGGATAGCAGCTGGATTTTTGTAAAACTGTTATATGCTGTCAGTTTTACTAGTATAATTACTAATTACTAACTAACTTAAAAATCAGAAAACCAATGTTAAAATTATTTTATTAAAATGTATTGCCACTGTGCTTTGTTAAATTAAAGAAATTAAGTGTACAGTATGACTGGGTTTGAGTTATCAAACTGTCTTAAAAAATAAATGAAGTGAGGAACAGAAAAAAGAATAAGAAACGTTTCAGACAAGATCCCATTAACTGGAGCCACCAAAATAAGAAGTAATTCTACCACCTCAATAAAACAGTTTTCCTCATGTCCAGTCTTCGTACACTCTACTCTTAAAGAACCAGAAGAGTTACACAGCTGTTTGCTATATTTAGAACTGTCCAATATCACTGTGACATGAAAACATTTTGTTGTTATTAAAACAAAATGAAGTGTTCGGCTTGAATATAAAGTTTTATAATATAAAAAATAAAGAACGATGACATTGTCTCACTTCCTCAACTTAAACCATGATTTTACATTGGTGAAAATCCCCTTTACATTTTGTGAGGCTTTGCCTTTCTCATAGCCCCTCATTTCTTCTGGACGCACATCCTGGCCAGTGGAGACTTTTTGGAGAAGGACTGCGCTCTCCCTCACTGTCATCAGTGACTTGATACGTTCCTTGAACCCTGCTTTAGCTTCTTCTCTTTCAGCAGCTATCAAGAGGTCGATGTAGTCTGGAGTGGCAAGTGGATTTGGACGAAGAGCAATTTCACTGAGTCGTGCCAATCCTTGGTTCAATGTTTTAATAAGGTCCAGGATTTTAAAGTCCACAGCTTGAAGTTCCTCTTCCAGTTTTTCATGTATCTTTTCAGCATTCATTTTTTCTCCTACAGCTTTCTCATATTCTTTCTTAAGGGTATTGTAAGTTCTTTTTTCTCTCTTTGTTTTGTATTCCCACTTATATTTCTGGTTAAAGTGGACTTGCCACTCACATTTCCCAGGGCAAACTTTACAAGTTCCTGTAGTTTTGTCCATGGCAGAGCATGAAGACTTTTTTGCATCATCTGCAATCATACAAGGGAAATGGCAAGTGAAGTGACAACGATTGCAATTGGTGATGAAGCTGCCAGAAATATCTTGTTTAAGTGGGACCGTCACCTCCACTTCATACTCAAAGTCCTTGTTTGCATCAATGCAATTTTGGTGCTGCTGAAGAGCCTGTTGTGTTTGCCGGATTTCTTCCAGCTTATGCAATCCAGCTTTAATCATTGGCTGAAGGCCTTCTACAGTTACCTCTAGCTGTTTTCTTTCCTCAAGTACCTCCTTCGTCAACTGCAAACTCTTTGTTTCCATTCTTTTCAGGTCCTCAAAGAACATCTTCATGCTGTTGATGCCCATTTTCCAAAACATCTTATCAAAGTTCTCAGCAGACTGGTCATCAGTCTCATTCATTCCCTTGTTGCATGCAAATAAGGCAGAGTTATTGAATTTAAAATGCACAGGCATCCCACTGCTACTTTTGGCACAAGGCACTTCAGAGGCATTGATGGCTTCTAAAACCGGAGGGGTCTGAGCATCAGCAAAGGTGACCAACAGCTGAATGTTTTCTTGGATGTCTTTTCCAAAAACGGAAAGGATGGAATCGAAGACGTATTTCTGGACAGCGGTGAGGCGCGCCAGAGCTGCCTGCACTACAAAGCACACGACGTCGATGTGGGTAGCGCCATTTGGGTTACAGAAGAAATCCCGGATCCTCTCGATGAGCTGCCTGTCTTGCTCAATACCCCTGGTGTCGCCAAATCCTGGGGTGTCCACAATGGTGAGAGAGTAGGGAACACTGAGGCCACTCTGGTAATGGATTTCATATGCAGTTATTTCTGAGGTTTGGCTTTCGGCTTGCGTTCTTTGGCTCTCCTCAACAATCAGCTTGAATCTGAAATGATCTTCCCAGTCTACACCCAGTATGTAGTTGATCATCCCATTTATGAGGGTGGTCTTTCCTGAACCTGTGGCCCCAAGGACCATGATGGTTTTATTTTTACTATGTGTACTGTGACTTCCAAATGTAAATCTTCGACAAAACCCATACTGATCAATTACTTCCTTCTTCAAGGTAAGTTTATAAATGCAAGGTGTCCCCTTGTGGATTACATTTTGAGGCTCTTTCTCAATGATGTCCTGTGCTATTTTCTTAATTAAGGTGGTGACGGAGATAGCATCACTTGCAGCACTCTCAGCATAATCTCCACAGTCACAGGAAACACGAAGAAGGTAGGTTGTGTTTGGATTCAGTCCCTTTAACATGTACTGGTATTCTTCTTTCCCTGTGAGCTTTTCAGTCCACTCCTCTGGATTATCTCTATTATTGCCTTTTTTTTCCTCTTTGTATTCAATTTTATATCCTCTAAGGCTTACACCTTCTCCTATAACGGATGGGTTTTCCCAAGATAGGGTTATGGTAGTTGTTGTTAACTGCAATACCATAAGACTTGAAGGTGGGCTTGTGGGAAGTGTCATGGCATTGCTAGTAGTTTGGCTCCTTACAACATATCCTAGTTTGCCTTCTATGATGCTTCTAAACTGATATTCATAGTAGGGAAGTAAGTCTGATATAATCACCTCTCCATCTCCTTCAGGAAATTGAAGCTGTGTCCAGCAGTCACTACTGTTAGCCCTGAACTCAATCCCAATATTAACTATTTGGCTATTTTCTGGAGTTCTTGCTTTTAACATTACAGTGTTGTGGGTGATCTCACAAATTTCTGGAGCATCTGGTGTTGGTAGTGGATCCAGATATGTGCTTTCCAACAGTCCATCTTCATAGAGAAGGATAACTGCTACAGGCATGTCCTTGATGTACTTAGAAGCTACAAAGAATCTTGTTGTTTTGTTGTTTGCGTTGATGCTTGCTAACTCCAAGAAATACCTGGCCAGGACTCTCATCTGTTGCATGGAATTTGAACATATCCATTGCTTGGGCTCTCTTGGCTTGTACCTATGAAGATCTTCAGTCGTCGATGGACCATTTTTGTGTGCATCAGAGCTCAGATATTCATGCAAATCTGACAGGTAGGGTTCAGGCTGATGTAAGTGGGTAAATGTAAAGCAAACGACGCTGTCTACATCGGGATCTAGTACAGCATCATCCAGCTGTTTCATGGAGGATAACACTTTGATGCCCTTAAATTTCGAAAGGTAAGACCTCACCAAGGAGGTTTCACGTTCTTTGTGGTCCAGCCATTTTGATATCATCTTGACATAGAAAGGGGAGTTTTCATTCATTTTCAGAAGGTCCATCAATGCAGCATCGTCTTGCTTTCCTCCTCGAAAGGCTGGCAATAGTTTGGCTGTTTTTTCCTGGAAGGCAGACTTGTACCGATGGCACACACGTTTCAACTGCTCTGCCTTCTTCTGCATCTCGGGGAACTGTCTGGCAACCGGGTCTTTTATCAGGTCATCTGATCTCATTTCAATGGTGTTAAACTCTTCTAAAACATCTTGATACTGTTCAATAAAGTCAACAGGGATGTTCTGCACCAGTCGGGCAGCCTTAGGCTCAAGCTCTGATAAAGGACACAACCAGGCCTTCACTGGCAAGGCATGCTCTCCACTTGGGCCCAGAGCTTTCGGAAGATTCCTGAAGGTGTCGATCACATCTTGGAAACCAAGCAGTTTGCTTGGACAGCAGAAGTCGCTAAAAAGGGTGCAGCTGCACTTCGAAGCTATGGCTTCTTCATCTGGTGTCATTTTGGTCGAGGCATCCTGTTCCATTGAAAGATAGGGTATCTTTGTGAGCAGGGAGTGCATGGTATCCCGCTCGTTCTCATTCTCCGAAGTATCCAGATCAAACACGAAATAGGCCTCGGCACCGTACTGCAAGGCAGTGACCACATGGGTAGCTGTGTGTTTCTCAATGTCACTGTGGTGAGACACAGCGCCGGCTCCCAGTTCGTGGAGAGGCAGCTGCAGTAATCTACTTGTGGCACGGTACTGTAGAGTAAACTGAGTTTGTTTTTGAGACTTCCGTCTGTCGTGAAAATAGTTGGCAGCCCCTCGAGTCTCAGTCAAACCACTCAGAAGGCTTGCCTTCAGCTGAGACCCTAATGTCAGTGCAGAGACCTTCCCTTGAATGGAATCAGACTCAATGACATTGTACTCTGTGGTGTTCATGGGCTCCATCTGTGAATTTTTCTCTAATGAATCTTTATCCCAAAAATAGGTACCTGTGATGGCCAAAAAAATACAATTAAATAAATAAATTCTAATGACTGTGAAAAGTATGCTTTATAAAAAACAACAGAATTCCAATGCCAGGAGCTGAGGTTGATTTTCCCTCCCATTCTCAGTAAAGACATAAAAAAAGTTTATATATAATATTTGACACCAGAAGAAGAGCGTAATCTGGAATAAATCCTAAGGAATCTACTGTAGAGAACATACCATTTGTATCTCTTTTACATTAGTTCAATAAAAAGTTTAATGAAAAAACACCTTTTTCATAATGTTTGCTAGTCCGTTTTTATTCCAGTTAATTATTGCTGACACTGTTAGAATCCTAACAGTGAGCGATTATTTCAGAAATATTTCAACCATGCAATTATACACAGATTATAGATAACTCAAATACAGGTATGTACATGCTCAGTAGTTTGCTGTACTGTGATGAAGGTATTCTTTGCTGAAACATTGGTTTTAATGCCCTGGTCTTCTCCGTAACCTCAGAAATATTTCTGGATTGCTTCTGTCATCTTTGTGTTGTGAGCAAATTACCTTGAATAGGAGCATCCTTATAGGAGTCATACAGCATTCCCAGTTGGAACGGACGTCCGAGGACTGGCATCTCAAACTTTGAAGAATTCATGCTGCCGAGTCAAAGAGGCTGGAAGACAAAAATAGTGTCATTTGAATGGTACTGTAGCTGCAAAGGAGAAAGTAGATGTTAATTCCAAACTGAAAACAAGAAAAACTCAAGATTTGTGATCAGGCAAGCTTTCTCAGGTGTGTTTTTTTCCCTCTGTAGGATATTATAGAAATAACTTCTATTTTGTTCTACAATATTGTGTATACAGTACATATTGCACTGTGATTTGAATTTGATTACTGTGATTAGGTAAACTAGCTGTGGTGTAGCAATTAGTTTGAGAAAAACTTTTGTCTCAGACAAAGTTTTTGCTACTAGTCATAGTATAAGTGCACCTTCCTGATTCTGCTACAATCATTGCCTATTACCTATTCCACATAAACTGGACCTACAAATGGTTTCCCATAAAGTCACGCGGAATACTTTACATTATGTGATGAGTGCAGATTTTCAGGATGGAGCTAATAAACAGGAAATATAGTAAACATGTTTATTAGGGTTGCACAGTCATAAGTGAATTATGTTTGGGCTACAAGCTACAAAGCAAAGTTTGAAGTTACTATGTTTCACTTGCAGAATCCCTTCCTGCCACTACTTTAGAGTAGTTGCCTACCCTTCCCTAAGAAACTAAATCTAAAAGAAGAAAAAGGGTGGCACAGTGGTGCAGTGTTGGGCATACTGTAACTGTCTTGCAATCCTGGGGCCCTGGGTTCAATTCACAGGGTGCTGTCTGTGTGGAGTTTGCACGTTCTCCCCATGTTCATGTGGGCTTCCTCTGAGTGCTCCAGTTTCCCCCCAAAGCCCAAAGGCATAGTTGTAGGTTAACCTGCTTCTGGGAAAACTGGCCCTGGTGTGAGTGCGTTTGCGTCCGTGTGTGCCCTGTAATGGACTGGCATCCCATCCAAGGTGTATCCTGCCTTGTGCACATTGTGTGCCGGGTTAGGCTCCGACTGCCCCAGCAACCCTGTACTGAATAAGATGATTAGAAAATAGGTGGATGGAACCTGGAAGAACACATATAGTTGAGATGTGAACTACATAATGGAAGGAATGTACAGTATCAAGAATGCATTAACTTGCAACAGGTGTGTATGCAGAGTGAACAACAAGGCTGCATCACACTGCTCAGTTAGCACTCCTCTACGCATGCCAGTGGGCGGTGAATACATTAGAGTCTGGACAGCTGCATTAATCTTTACCTTAATGCCAAACACATTATGACAGTATTTATGCAGAACATGCATGTTTGAAAGGTGTACTTACTGAAGCAGCCGTCACATACAAGTACAGTTCGAAAATAATATATTTTCCTAAGAAAATTTGTTGGATCCCTGTCAAAAGGGAGTATTGCCGAAATACCCCAACCATGTACAGTAAATGTGGAGACACATTGAGAACCACATTGCGCCCCAATTATATTGTGAGTCAAAACATTTCCTTTCCTTTTGAATATACAGAAACAGACTTTGCCACCTCTAAGCATCTTTTTAACAGAATCAACCACAGGACACCTGGCACAGGCCTTCTGTGAATTCAAAGAGTAGTTTGGAGATAAATGTCAATAGAAGGCATGAGCTCATAATGGGCTCCTGCTTTGTATGAATGAACCTTTAGTGCCCCTAAAGCAATTTGTCTTGTACATCAAGAGCTCATAAACATATAACATAATACAATACAACAACAGTACAATACCCCGACACAAAACAACATTCAAGCAACGTTGCTCAGATCAGACATCTTCTGGCACTATAAGATTAAAAAAGACAATTAGCTTGTAAAGAGTTTTAATACAACAGCAATAACAAGATCCCTACCTGCAAACAACGTTTTCATGGTTCAGCAATTGAATGTTATTAGGTATAAACAAGGACAAGGCACCTCCCCAGCTCTGATTACAAAAGGTTAGAATGCTCTGAATAAAACTCTTATAAAAGAAGTGTCGGCCTTGAGCTTTCTACACTAAAACTCCTTAACTTCCTTTAAAAATTCAACCTTTGTTTCTCCTTGCCTAAATACAGTGCCTTGCCTCCATATTAGCGGTCCAAACCAATTTACAACCTATAATAGTGTCTAGGTATTTAGGGCATATTTAGGGCATCATTTACTTTTTCAATATCAATTCTACTAACAGTTACAGGGGCTGTTAATACAGCGGCCGAAACGTTGTGTTTTCTTTCTTCTTTTTTTTCAGCATGGAATAAACCTATTACTTGTTTCTTTGCAGCCTACGCATGCTAACGTAGCTACCCACCTGAACTATTACATACAAGTAGTACTACCATGCCGCCGTTCACACACTAATAATTCGAAATTTCAGTTCCGCAAAAACAAGCGGTTACTAAAACCGCAAGGATTATTTAAAATCACAGTTCAAGCACGTTCGTATTCTTACCGGACACTTCTTGGCGTCTAGCGGAGAGACTTTGGAAACTGTTGAAGCTCCAGCAATTAAGACAGAAAGGGTCTCTTCAATTGGCTATTATCAGAAAACACTCCCTTTTGACTAACTGATCAACAAAAATGTGAATGACGAGTTGACTTGCAAGGAACAAGTAGCTTAAGTTTCGTTTTAGGCTTCAAACAGGCTGAAACGGAGAGTGAAACTTTGGAGGCGTTTTTTTTTCATTTGATTCATGAATTCATTCATTTGATCCATGTTGCTTTAGTAATTAACATACACGCGGAGTACAAAATATTTATTTTCATTGTAATTGTTTATCCGATTTTATAAAAACATACTATAAAATGCAATAAATCAATACATTTGAATTTTATAATCTGCAAGAATAACAGATTCATTCATGGATTAATGTACAGTAAACACGTTTTGCAAAATTCAAATGAACACCTCTCTGAAATTTCTCTTAAAAAGTCACTAGTAATCGCCTATGAAGGAAATCACTTTTCAATCACTTTTCTAATTTTTAAATTAAGCAGAAATCATCGATCGTTTAAGGAACCGTGTTGCTGCCATCAAGGAAGAAAATATTTTCATGTGTTATCTCGTGTAATTAAACGACAATTATGTCGCTATTATGAGATTATGAGTACATTATTCATTATTATGAGTACATTATTCGATAGTACATACGGTAGTTATGACAGCAATGATCGTTTGAGTGTATAAACAGCCTATGACATTGTGCACAAGACAGCACCTACAGTACATACTGTACTACAGGTAGCTCAGCAGGAACAGTGGGGTTCGTGTTCGTGACACGCGGAGTATGCACGGACTTATTTTCGACTGGGGTTTAGTTATAACGAAATGTTACCATTTATACCTAATGTGAATACACAAAAAAATATGGAACGCAGTCGATTCCACAGTAAAACTGGGAAAAAATGAAACTGAAAGTCAATTAATGATAATTCTTGCATGACATTTGTGCTACCGCGTGATTATCACATAAAGTACACGAGAATGTACTATCTCGTAATTAACGCTTTTTTAAGAGTCTAGATTATTTCCCGAAAACGGCAAATACTGTACAGTCGATTTTAACATATAATCTGTCGACCACATTTTTTTAAATTCATTCAGTAACTTTAATTGTTAATTCCTGGGGTGCTATTTGTGTGGAGTTTGTATGTACGCCCATGTTTGCGTGTTGGTTTGGTTTCCTCACAGTCCAAAGACTGTGGTAGGTTGATTGGCTTCTGAACCTGGTGTCTACAGTATGTGTGCCCCGAAATGGACTGACATCCCATCCAGGGTATATCCTGCCTTGTGCCTGTTCCTTGGCAGGATAGGAAAATATTGTCTGGACTATAAGTATGAAATGTTTTCAGATTTGGACCAAGGTGGTTTAGTAACAGATTGGATATAGTATACAACTGTTATGGAATAAGTAAAGGTTTATTCCATGCTGAAAAGAGAAGAAGGGAAACACAACGTTTCGGCTGTGGAGCCTTCTTCGGTGTGAGAAAGACATGGAAATCAGCAGAGATTATATAGCACAGGAGAACAAAAGCCAGGAGCAGGAGGGCAGAGTGTCACGATCGCTAACCCCTCCTCTTAAGGGCGCTCCAGCCCTTCCTAGTTCTGCCTCATTCCCCGCACCTGTTCCTTATTCCAGCCCCTTTTCAGTTCCCCCTTAAAAGCCAGACGCAGAGGATAATCGGGGCTCTACATTGACTCCAGGTTCATGTGAGCCCGGGTCCTGATGCGTCTGGTTCCGTTCCCCGAACCCTCTCCCACCCCATCCCCCCCCCCCCGCCGGTCCCGACCCGGTTCCCGTTTTTAATCTCCTGGATGGATCGCCTGGCCATGGACTTATGCTTGTGTTTTGGATTCCCCGTTTGGACTTCTTCCTGGATTGTTTGCCCTGGACTAACTCCCCCTGGACACCTGCGCACCAAGGACACGCCCCCTGACTCCATTCCCATCTCCTGCATGATTTTTCCCCCAGTGTTTCCTCACTACTCCGGATTGTGTCGTCCGCATAGGGTCCGGAAAGAACGCTTTCGTGACACAGAGTGGGCACAAAATATTTTCTTTGGACTGAGACAAAATACGGAGTTGTCCCAAACTCAAAGGATTTTGACACTGCCAATAATACAGTACCCTGATATCTGATGTAAAATTATCAACCAAGAAATTCCTGTGTGGTGTGCTTTCCCAACATTATATCCAAATTCACAGTGACAGCCACCAACAGCATGACTACCAACATCAGATCTTGCTTTTTCTGGTTCATTTTGTATTTGGTGTTTTTTGTCCTGCTTATTTCTATAGTCGGGGGGAGATGTAATATACAGTACTTTAACAGTGTGTATGTAATACAATGTCTTCTGCAATTGAAATGAATAGCCTTAGTCTTTTGTTTCATCCCTGCCTTTTACAGACAGGTTCGTAATTGGCAATGCGATGACGAGTTCATGTTAGATCAAATATAACAAAATGTTGAGATGATAAAAACTTCACTGGTGTGGTGTCTGGTGTTATGCCTTCCACCCTGAAATGTGTGCCATTTTGTAGAGTTCTCCCAATCCATAGACAGCATATGAGCACTTTGAAATTCATATTTCCCTTAGAGAGGATATACAGTCCCAATTTCTCAGACCGAGCAATAAACCTCGGGTATTAAATTAATTGAAATCAAAATCCCAATTTTTTTACAAATTTCTAATTAAGTGCAAAATCGGGAACTTTGTGACAGCACTGTATGGTCGCCCTGTTATCGCTGGCAGACATGAAACCGCTGATCTTGCAAGAGCAAGAGTTTGTGCGAATCGCGATGTAAAATTGTCTCTTTCTGCTCACTAGTCACTGTGAGCAAATGAGAAATGTGGTCTCCTCACAACCTCTATACTTTTTTGTCTTTTTAAACTCAAGTATATATTTTAAACGATGTCTCAGTGTCTGACTTTTTGGAGGTTGTACACATTACTATTTACTTGGTGCGGTGCGGTGGCTCTGTGGCTAAGGATCTGTGCCTGTGGCTGGAAGGCGGCCGGTTTGTATCCCGCAGCCTGCAGGGGAATCCTACTCCGTTGGGCCCCTGAGCAAGGCCCTGAACCCCAACTGCTCCAGGGGTGGCATATAAATGGCTGACCCTACGCTCTGACCCCAAGCTTCTCTCTCTGTCTGTGTGTCTCATGGAGAGCAAGTTGGGCTATGTGAAAAGACATTGGCAATACTGATTGTACCCATCGGTCATGGTAATAAAGCACCTTGAATTGAATTGAATTGAAAAGACAAATTCCTAATGCAAGAAATTGTATATGGTCAATAAAGTGATCTTATCTTACTTGGTACAGTATCTGCATTGTGGCACTCATCATTGCCGATTCATTATAATCCCAAAATTAAAAAATATTTGAATACATTTAAAAATAAATCAATTAAATTTTCAATCTGAGTAGGTGAGAAAAGATAAATAGCTTAAAAGTGTGCTGCTAATGAAGTGTGTCTTAACATGCAGGTTAACAGGAAGGTACAGTAGAAATGCTTTGTAACTCAGCACACTGGGAGTCTGGCATTGACTACATGCAACACTTTCAGACAGGAAAAAGTGAAATCCGTCATGGATATAAAGATGCAGATACTTATTGCGATTGAAAAAAATGCAGTAAAATAAGTTATGTCCATCTACCCCTTAAAAATATCAAAGAAACATGAATGTTCTAAAACCTTTATTGAACAGAGGAATACATATGAAGTACTGAACCTTTTCCCATTTGCACTTTAAACTGGGTTTACAGGTACTACGAAAAAACAAAAGTACATCTTTGTGTGAGGCTGATTTTGCATTAGCACATGAACAACTTGTAAACCTTTGAAAACTAAAGAAGAAAGAAGGAGATCTGAGCAGCAGATTTAAACTAGACATTGAAGGTATGTCAAGAATGTCTGTCACCACTGGTACCTGAGAAATAATAAATGGACATACTGTATTCCATCAGATCAAATTCACCACAAAAAATAGATGATCAAAGGGAAAAAAAACGTAATTGAGCAACAAGGACTTTGTTTTCATTTTTCTACATTGCATCGCCACAGTGAACAGAATATTTTGAAAGCAAAGGTGGCAAGTTATAGTGACATTACACTTCAATTAAATACGACCATCTTCAAAAACCCACTATCCCACTGCTGTCCTGAACTCTCTAACTTGCTTCAGTAAAACCAACTGAAGAACCAATGCAAAAACTTCTTAAATGCCTCAAAATAAGATTTCCTTTGCTCCTCCTGATGATGTTCATAGTTTTCTTTTTCCCGGTTCATCCGTTCCCAGTCTTTTTTACTCCCTTCTTTTTCATAGTCCTCCTGTTCTTGCTTCTTCCTGTTAATGATGTCTTGAGCTCTCTTAGTCATCCCCTGAGTGATTTCTTCATTTTTCTCCTCCAGCATTCGAATGGCCACCTCCTTCTGCTTCATTTTCTCCTTCTCTTCGACCTCTCCTTCTCTCCTCGCCTTTTCCTTTGCTTCTTCTTGCTGCTCTTCAAGGAGCTCTTGTCAGGGGTTGAAGAAGGGGCGAGAGAATACACACAAGACAATTCTCACCCAGAAATGTCACGGCCGAATGACTTGTTAGGTGTAGAACTTCAGTTGTAATGCAGAACTAAGCAGGAGATATGATTTTGAAATATACAGATGTATCAATCTCATCAATGTCTCTGTAAGCCTGCACCATACTTACACATTTAAGGATGGAGAAGTGCAGAAAGTGATAGATTGACAGGAAAAACATGACAGATTTTGACATTAACAAAACATTCTGAATTGAGCTGCAAAAAGTGAAGTTCTGAAAAAAGCACCAAGAGATACTTAATACCTACATGCTAGCTTCTAATATCCAGTGTCTTGTTCACAAAGATTAAAATGTATAAAAGCTTTAATTGTTTCTGTCTCGAGAGCTATAGTTTCAAAAACTATATCACAGAAATGTTAGTAACACAGAAAAAGTTGGTTTCTTTTTCACTCTCCCTCAGGTCTATAAAAGATAAAACACAAAATTGAAGCTTAATTTGTGGGATATATCTGTATAAAAACAGGTTTGTTAACTTTAGCTCACATTTTGTTTCCGGCAGCCCACTGAAACCATCTCTGGGCCATTTCTTGGGCTGATCCACATCATATGGAACACCAGAGAGGCCAACTAAGCAGCAAATAAGCTTAATAAACAATTAGTTCCACTCCTTGACATCAAATGTTAAGGATGTAAAATATTACAATGTAAAAAATGCTTCTTTCTTACCTTTCACCTCTGCCTGTTGTAACAAAGTATCTGCTTTCTGTATGTTCTTAGAGTAAGAATTAATCTGCTGCAAGAATATGTCCAGAACTTTGCTTGCCTAGACAAAGGAGAAAAACAGTCCCTTTAATACTGTTTTCACTCGTACATCTGTTAGGTCTTTATGGGTCTATGAAGGAACAATGGGAGAGAGACTTTTCTGTCATTTTCAGAATTCTGTTTTCTCTATGATGAGAGAAAGACCTTCAGCTTAATTCAGAGTGTGCTACTTTAGGTAATGGTTTAAGTTTCAAATCAAGAGAGATCTTTAAGGAAAGTCTAAGTATATCTCTAGGCAGGCTTCAGTTTTTAAATGATTCTTAGAATGTTTTGTGTTCCAATTGTAACCAAAGTTTCAATTTTGCTTGTTTAACCTTCTTCATCCAGCCTTTTTTGACACCTGGCAAAGGCTTAACCAAAATGATGTGTTTCCCCTTTCTTATTTTCTGGATTAAACCTTTACAGTACTTATGCCTTTGCAGTCAACAGTCGTTGTTTCAGCTCCTCACTCAAACATTTTACTCCTCTGGGTTCACAACACCAGTATCTTTGATGAAGTTTTCTAGAACTTAAATCTCCTTATAAAATTCTCCTGTGCTCACAATGAAAGAGACACAAGAGTTTTCACTCGTACATCTGTTAGTGTTCTTATTGATTCATGTTGACACAGAAATGTAAAATACCATACCAGGACTTCTCCCTCCACCTTTGCATTGTATTTCTTTACAGTATCTTCTACGTCTGCTGTGAAGTCTCCATATCCCCCTGGTTTGATATAGAAGCCAGAAGTAAGGCGTTCTTTCACAATGCTTTCCAATTCCTTCAGCACTGATGTGCACCTTTTTTCTGACTCAGTCTCAATATTACGGCGTAACTCTTCATACTTTTCTTTCAAGGCTCTCTGAAAGTGGAAAAGACAAATGGCTACAGGTGTCAAGGCACTCTGCATATGGTAATAGTCAGGATAGTTTCCAATCCAACACAAACAGAAAATAGAAAAAAGCCAGCTACAGTCTACATTTGACAGTTTTACAATAGGAGAAAGAATTCAAGTGTTATGTCTGATCATTTAAGTAAAATAGTTTAGGACAGCATAAATGACACAACTACAGTGGATGGGGTGTTTTAAATATTAGATTAATAAAAAAAATAATGGATATAAAGTGTTAAGTTATTCACATATCTTTAGACATAGCTATATATACACATTATGCTTAATAATAGATAATATTGAATTCATAGTTATATATTTTAACATACAGGAAGCTAATTCCTGTATTTTTCATTACCATTCTCAAGTACAATATAGACAGTCTCATTAATTCAAGTCTTTTAGATATCACAATATGGCAGTAAATAAACAAGGCCCATATCCCTGAATTTAGCCAACCTTATTTTCAGTCCAATCAGGATAATTATGTTTTAAATACAACATCTAGAATTCAAATTGGTAATTCAGTGTTGGGAATGTTATTTTAAAACAATAATCAGTTTTGGTTTCTTATGAATCAGCTCAGTATTTTTTGTCTAAGCAGACCATTGCTGTTTTACTCAGTTCATTTAATAATTATACGAAATATTATAATTAATTTATAACACCCAGATTTAGGCCAATCTAAATCTTAAAATGAAGGCCTTAATGCCCCTCTAACCAGAACGGACATTTTTCTATCGTCTACTACAAGAGGACAGCTCCAATCACATACGAAAAGTTTCAGGTAGTAGGTGTGGTTTCTGTCCATCATGGAGTGCTTCAGGAAGATCTCAAGGGACTTGTTGAAGTGCTCAGTGTTCTGTTTAAACAGCTCCTCCAGACTGGTTACAGGGGAGCTGTTCATGTGGCTGGTGTAATATGTCACAGCTTTCTCCACAGCCGCAGAGTTCTCAATATCAGCCAGCCTCTCCACAGCACTCTCCACGCACAGGCGCTGACCATGGCTCAGGGCCTGCACATATGTGTCCACTAAATTGCCCAGCACTGTGAAATCAAGGAAAGACTACATTACCCAAGATGCCAAGAACTTATACTTCTCAAGATCTGAATGTGACATGGTATGTCAAAGCAAAGGAAAACTGCATTACACAGAATTTCCAGACCAGGACAAACTTACTTGTTACACTACATTTTAAGATTAAAAAGAATTACAACAACTGCAATACCATTCAACCGAAACTACTCTTCCATGTACTGTCAGCAGTGTAAATATAAGTGAAATTAAATTGTCCAGCGCTATAAAAGACTTCAAATGCAAGCCTGTCTCTAAAGTTTATTTTAAACTTTTTGTATGACACTGGACACAACTGACAAAATAAGCAGGGAAAAGGATTATATATATTTTTAAAAACTTGCAATAATTTTCTGTGAATAATCTTTACCTTAAATAAAAAGGAACAGTTATTACCCCACCCGTTTGTAAAATTTCAAAATCACAATATACAGGATCAGAGAAAATGATCGTGATGACAGCAATTGGACCACTCTGCAGCCTTTATGTAACCTCACCTCGGCCAGTCACATTATACATTCCATCCACATCTTTTGCTTTTGCTGTGTTATAAACATAACTTGAGAAATTTGCAAACTGTTTAATGAACAGCGGATCCATCTCGTGATCCTGCAGCTCTTCCAGTCTCTTCAGATTGGATGCCATTGTCGGAGTAACAAGTCCAAAGCAGTTCCGGGAAGGGAAGTATTCACGAATGCATCTTCGTAGGTCATTGAACTTTTTAGCTTTCTCATCTGTGTCTGAAATAGAAAAATGAAGAAAAAATGTATACCACTGAGCAATTTTACATTGAGCTTACTTCTTGTGAGTTCTAAGAAAAACAGAAGAAAATGTAGATTTTTCTGACTTCTTCTCCCCCAATAAATACTTTAGAATGAGAATTCATTGGTTGCTTGGACAACTTGGAAAATAATTTTCTGCCCTCAATCCAGGATTAGCTCCCTGGCAAATTAAATTGACTGATCCGCCAACTAAGAACCTAGAACTGTCCTGACTACCAGTTCCTTTCAAGAACTTGCTGTACATTTCGATTTTCAATCCAGAGACTGAATGAGATACAGTGTGGTATACTGAAGCTAAGAATCCAGAAAGATGCAGTAAAGATACGACTAAGCTTTGTGATAGAGGAACTGTGGTTTGCTTCTCTCCTGAGGTGGTTGTATGACACATTGAACCTGAAATACTGGTACTCAAGAAAAAATAAACAGTAACAATTAGTAACATTGCCTTAGGCAATGGAAACTCACCTTTTTTTAACCTCAAAACGTGCTCCAGGTACTGGTCTGCAGTGACTGGCTGGTCATTAATCACCAGATCCAAAGTTAGGTCTCTGAGGGTCCACACAAACTCGGGAAAGAAGGTTATAAAGTCACTCGTGCTGCTGCCACTGGTTTGGGTGTCTTTTTGAATCCACTGAGCAAGCTTAGTAACAAAGCTGGGAGATGTGTTAAGAAACATACATTTCTCTTTGGCTTCACAGTCAACCTTAGAGTTCGGATGATTTCAGTTTTTATCATTTACAAAATCTGCGAAAACACTGGAATTTCTGATAAGGGTCAGACTGCAGAATATGTTCTAAAGAGTGATTTCTTCAGGCTCCACAGCTGAAACGTTGTGTTTCCTTTCTTCCCTTTTTTCAGCATGGAATAAACCTATTACTTGTTCCTTTGTAGCCTACGCATGCTGACACAGCTAAACGTACAAGTTATAATAAGAATCAATAAATAAGGAACCCTGAACAGATCGCTTACACATCACTGGAACACCACTGTTAAATCATGTACTTCACAATGAACTCAAGGATACTGTAGATCTTTTAATGAGTTCTGGTCAATATTTCCCACGCTGTTGTAGACAAACATACTACTGAGAAGAATGCCTAGAGTAAAGATCGAATGATCATTGTCGTCATCTCCCTGCAAGAGAGGAACCATCCTGTAAGAAGCGGTGTTATCATCAGCATAAGCACACAACAGGATCACAGGTTTATTCAGCTGACAGGATCCTTTAATCAGCTGGGTATACTGGAGTAACTGGGAGCAATGCACTTTGCTCAAGGGCACAGGTAAGGTGGTCCAGAGCCCCAGTCATTACTATATACTGACCCCCCTTTTAAATATATTGATCAGGAAAATATTTTTTGCATCACATAACAAAGGTTTCAGTTTCATATTCAAAAAATATTTAAGCAATTGAATTCCTTGGCAACACCTCATGCGCTTGTTTCAATAGCTCTGTAGATCCAGAGTTGTTGATCATTTGCTTGCCTGCTTTGACTTAAAAATTAGGTGGATAGAACTGCTGTTGGAAACACATACCCAACTGTGTTTTTGTTATTTCTGATGAAAACATGAAAACCCACCTTCTCTGGGTCTCCAAAGCCCTCTGTGTCCAGCAGGACCAGTTCGTGATCGGGTTTTGTGGGATGTCTCAAACACCACATCCAAATTCCTTTAGTGTGAGACTGAACAGTAGAACCCAACTGAAAACCTAGGTCAGAAAGGACAAAAAAAATCAGAGCTTTTTCAAAAAAGCAGGTACCAGCAGGGTTCTTGGAGAAAACAAAGACTCAAGGAATAACATCACCAACACTCTCTGCAGAAGACTTCAGCGCAGAAAGACATTAGAGCAACAAACATGCTTTTTACATGGAAGTGACAGTCTCTCAGCCAGCATGACTCCCATTACAGATGGGAGATGCAACTATAGTAGACAACCAGGATGGACAACAGAGTCAGACAAACACAGCAAGACAGCTAACATCGGACAAGGATGGTATCTCGTAATGGCACATGAATGCAGTACAAATTATACACAGCTAGAGTCATGTTCACTGTCCTAGAACCTATTGTACCCTTCATGATCACACTGTTGCTATCCAAATGCTTCAGGAATGAATGTACCAGCAGGTAGCACTATAACATTAATAGATTTTTTCAAAAGTTTTTTTTTCTTCCAACATCATCAGGATGAAGCTAGAAGGATTCACTCTAATTGCATAATATTTTACATATATCAGGCTTCATTGACTGTGCTCCATTTTTAATCCTGATTAACAGCTTTATAGGGAAGGTCCATCCCTCCATCAGATTACCTATATTGACGATGAACTGTAAACTATACTTGTGTTTTCCCATACCCATACAAATTTCTAATGTTTCAACCCACTAATGCTTCTCTATGAAACATACCACATACAGATAAAGACATTTTACAAGTAGGGAGCTGCGTCAGCATGCGTAGGCTGCAAAGGAACAAGTAAAGGTTTATTCCCAGCTGAAAAGAGAAGAAAAGAAACACAACGTTTCAGCTGTGGAGCCTTCTGCAGGTGCAAGAAAGAGAGGAAAGTCAGCAGTTAATAAATCATGGGAGAACAAAAGACAGGAGTGGAGAGGAGGCGGGAGCAGGAGAGAAGCAGAGTGAGCAGTCAGGTGGAGTGAAGTTGAGAGAGGTGTGAAGTCAAAACCTGCAGATGAATAGAGAGGATTAGAAGGAAACGAGTCTCTCAACTACAGTCTGCTTTATTTATTAAAAACTTCCATTGAGATCTCTATTTCTTTTTAAAAAAGCTACCCCTGGGTGGCATTGATGCAGGCAAGACACAGTAAACCACTTGAAGTAGGAGTAATTTGTAGGCAGGCTATGTCGCACATCCTGTTTTTCAATCTGATCATGAGTTCAGGATAAACACCCATGCTCTTACGAAACATCCCATCCCAGGACACAGCATCATCTGTAATGCAAAGCTCCTATTACCATTTGTGGGCGTTGCTTTTGAATTTTTTATTGAAATGTTACAACGCAACTAATTTGCCTTCGATGCAGTACCTGAGTTGTCTAAGCCTGGAGTGGACCCAGGCCTGCCTAGCCCTTGAGATTTGGCCACATCAAGCTTTGACAAATGCTTTCTGAATGATATACTCCTCAAATCAAATTCCCATGCACTGTGTCCACATTAGCCTTAGCCTCTTAAGAGTAAAATTCACTTCAAACTAAAGTAAGAAGTTTGACCCATGTTATGCCATGGAAGCCAAATTATTGCCTGAGCCCACTTCCAATGATCACAGGCTGTCACACAAACACCAGTCTTTAGTTAGCTGGTGGGAAAGGTGCCACACATCCACCCAATGGAAACCTAACATCTAATGGTCCCTTACCTTTCTTCCTGCCAGCTAGTCGGTTCAGTAGGTAGGACTTTCCAGTTCGGGCTGGCCCAGCCACCGCAACAACCACTACTGGCCTATCAATCTCGGACAGCACCCGTAAGGCCTCCTGGTTGACAGAGAGCTTCCCATTCCTATTGATCACGAGCTCCATTGGATTCTCCATCTCTGGCCCAGACTTTAATTCCAAGGTATTGTCACCATTTGTCAGCTAAGGTAAAGAGAGAGATACCCCAATCTGGACACTCAGAACTCACCAGTAAACTTATATAACTAGATAACTAAAAAATGGGTTGAGACATTTGTGTCCCGGTTAACCAGTCCTAAGCCACTAGTAATAGTAGTTACTAGTCCAGCAAAATTTGATGGGACCTGAATGAAGTAATGTGAACAAGGTTCAGGTTGTCAGTAGATTGGTCATCCTTTGTCAGTTTGGTCATGATATTATAAATCAGTATGTTGGCTTATAAAACTTTTTAGAATTTACAGTAGCAAACCTTAAGATAAACTTGATATTTTAGGTCACATTGTAAATGTCACTTTTTTTTTCTACATGCCTCTGTGTGAAACTATTCACACAAATACCTTGAAGATGGTGATGATGCACAATCCTCCTATAAATTTGTAGAAACTTAATTGATTCATTTTATTTTCCAGTCCATGTTTACTAATTCAATGCATGCGTAGGCTGCAAAATAACAAGTAATAGGTTTATTCCATGCTGAAAAGAGAAGAAAGAAAACACAATGTTTTGGCTATGAAGCCTACTTCAGGTGTCACACTTCAGGTGTTAGAAGGCTCCACAGCCGAAATATTGTGTTTTCTTTCTTCTCTTTTCAGCATGGAATAAACCTTTTACTTGTTCCTTTGAAGGGAGAAGTTAACATGCTTCCAGATTTCGGCTTCCAGGTCTGTGACTCAACTGGACCAGGGCTGGACTCTCCTGTAACATACTCTGTTAACTGAACGCATACCAGATTGTTTTTCTGTGTATGTATTTGGAATTTCTCACAACAAATCTTCCATGTGCTTTCCTCACTCACCGTCTCCCCCTGATCTGTGCAAGACTTCTCTTCTGCTTCCCTGGAGCAAGTAGCCAGGAAGGGGAAAGTGTGGAATGACGAGGATCCCAGCACAGATACCAGGAGGGAGCAGAGCTGAAAAACACTCCCTGAAGTCAGTACAGCTCACCCTGATTTCAAGATTTATCTTTCGACATCAACAAAAACACTTTTTGAACAGTCCACGCATTCATGATTAAAGTTCCTAACACTGAATTTCACATTTAAATGTGGTTGATAGTAATTAATAGTAATTCCTGGGGCACCATCTGCGTGGAGTTTGCATGTTCTCCCCCAGTCCGTTTTGGTTTCTTCTGGGTGCTCTGGTTTCCTCCCCCAGTCCAAAGACATACTGGTAGGGTAACTGGCTTCTGGGAAAGTTGGCCCTGGCGTGAGTGTGCATGTTTGTGTCTGGCTGGTCTGTGATGGACTGGCATCCTATCTAGGGTGTATCCTGCCTTGCACCCATTGCCTGCTGGAGTAGCGTCCGGCTTCCCCCACAGATCTGTACTGGGTAAAGTGGTTTAGAAAATGGATAAATGAATGATTAGCAGTGATTAGTAGTGGTATTTGTACAATTGAATGCACCTACTTACTGAGTATTTGTATAATTTATTTATGAATGAATTAAAACTGAGAGAAACATTAGAAATCTTTCACTGTCAGTCCCTCATGTTTTTATACATCATTAATTTACTTTCCAGCTATACAGTATAAGACTGAAAGGGTTTCATGTCTGAAGTACAAGCTTACTCTTCAAAGGTAAATTCAATCTGTATAGTTTATTCAGATAATGACGCATGCCCAGCTTCTAGACATGACAGTCATGATCTATGAAACAGAGAAGGTGCATGAGATGTATTCACACGGATTTCTGGAATTGGGTTTTTCGGAAAGTGTATCTAATAAAGGAATCGTGTGTAATTGGAACAGATCTTGAGAATCTGATTGGGTAGGTCATGAAAAGTTACCACATTACCAGTTTCTCGCTCCTCAGATACAGCAGGTTTCTGACTACCTAAATCAATTATTATTTTAACACGGAAGACATATTTCACACACAGGTCTTTAATGTTTCATGTTCACGTGTCCAGCTACTGTAAACTTCCGTGCGTCAGTTTAACACGTAGAAATTGTCTTACAGGTTTACAAGCGAGCGTGTATCTCGTACAAAACAAGCAGAAACGAAATTTCGAATGGGAAATTGAAAGTTTTCTTTTTTCTGTAAATTTCAAGACTTCCAAACATAGGGATACAAAAATATGACTGAGATGCAAAATATTAATTTCTATTGAGGTAACTCTGCACCAATCTCAAAGTTGTTTTGTTGTTGTTTTTTTTGTAAATGGCAGCAAGGTGAATCATTATTGGAGTTACAATTTTTAGGAATGAATGAGAAAACTTCATTATCACAATGTCCAGTCAAGAGTGGTCCTTTGTCTCCATTCATTTTCTCCGGAAAACTCTCTGGTGACGAAACCTGCACGCGCATCTTTTCTAAAGCATCAGTCGGGAAATCGAAACTTAACTCGCCTTAAAACTGAGCTCGCAACAGTCAGTGCATAACGTGTTTTTATCTATTGTTATTCTTTAACTAAAACGATCAGGACTGGTTTATTAAGTCAAATGAATTTTATATAAAATAGGCGATGGTAACTGTTATGTAACAGTTTAGAATCCGGTATAATTAGTATTGAAATAAATTCTTCACATCTACAGTACGTGTCGCTCTGTGTTACAGAAATCCCAAAGCACCTTCATCAATCAATCACATAATAGGACCGACTTCATCCACACCTGAAGTACAGCTCCCACTCGATTAATCCCACTACATAGAAAGTCACGATTATCAAGTGATACATATTTTAGAATTCACAGAACTTTGGAAAGGTCAGGTTTTAAAAGCCCAGAGTAATTACAGTTATGTACAGTATGCCTAAAACAGACCCAAGCTGTTATTTTGTAAAAACACTGCCATGGACACGAAAGTATTCAAAAGGATACCTCACATGTGCCCCGACATATAGTGATTAATAGTAAAGATATTACTAAAGGTTGTAATCGATATTAATTAAATAACCTTACCAGCAGAAATCCAGTTTCATAGTGCATCTTTCTCGCTTTCAATTTTTAACACCTCCACCAGACAGCCACAACGGAGTAACACGATGAACAAACAAATGAGAAAAGTGCCTCAGTACCGGATTTTCAAGTCAGACCTGCGGCTGCAAGGCGTGAACTGACATTGCCTCTGGCGCTCGTCACTGCTGTAATCCGATCTCACCCAAGAACTGCTTGGTCATTACTATTTTCGGGGAAATGTTTGTTATCACATGCTATTTGTTAATATAAGAAAATACTTTTACAGCAATTTTAAAGGCTTTTAACTGTACAGTTGGTTTTGGTTTGAGTTAAAGGAGAAACTCATCACTCTTTATGAGTTCCTTTATTCCACTGAAGAACCTAGGTTTTTATGTCGTTAACCTGTGATGACCATGAGTTTGTTCTTCCCGGAACCCTGACACAAACTTTTATATACAACATATGACATCAAAACATACATCCAAGGCATTTAATTAATAAATGAAAAAGACAGGAAAGACTACAGCCTAGAGATAGTTGTTAAAAAGCAGGGATGGAGGGAAGTGTCAGGGGGCGCTGTAGTCGACAGCGGTAAGACGATTATTTTTGCTCTTCTCTTTTTTTTTTTAAGAATGAAACGACGAGGAAATTAAAACAAGGAAAAGAAGAGCTGTTGACATTTTTCTGGCGTCAAAATCAAGTGATAAACTGAATGCCTTAATGGTCTGTCGCTACGGTTATTCTTTTGTCTGAGCATTTCACTGAAACCGTTCACGGCGTCTTGTGTCCTGCTGTACACACTGCTGTAGCCTTGCTTTGCTACAGCTACAGTACTGCTTGCTCCTGATTTACAAGAATTGCACTGCTACAACAGTACTGCTAAGCCGTTAACAGTTCGTACTGTAGATCGTATTTTAGACTGGACTGCGGACTCGCAATGAACTGTCCGGCTTCGGAAATGGGCGAGATCATTAAGTCGCAGAGGAGTGACAGCTATCCTTCTCCTGTCCAAAACAAGGATCAAGATGTCATCAGGGCCGACGCGCTTCTCAAAGCCATTATGTCGGAGCTTATCGACAGCAAATTCGCTGTTTTCCAAGTCAAAATGGACGAGAACGGCGAGGAGATGGCGAACCTGAGGCTCCGGGTGGAAATCGCCGAGAGCGAGCTGAGCGCACTGCGGGGATACATCTTGACTTCCGCGGACAAGGCAGCGGCGCTACGTGTGCCCTCATCCTCCAGGAGCCGCGTCGGCAGCCCGAAGAGAGACCTGCGCACCAGGAGAGTGCTGTCGGCGAAGTCGCTCGCAGGAAAGCTCGCCTCTTCCATACCCGCACCCCAGACTGGGGACAGTCCTCCGCGGGCAACCCCAAACTGTCAGACTGAGGCTCTGTGGGAAAATCACACACCGACCTCCCGGGGCGAGAACAGGGGTGTCCCCGCTCCCAGCCTGGAAACGGAGAAAGGTGAAATTGTTTTCAATTCAGCATCACTAATGTAAAAAATCCTGTATTGTTCTGCAGATTTTTAATGAACAATTTCATGTAATTCCCTACGGGTTTCTTTTCAAAGCAGTCTAGATTTTAAAGTGGCTCTTATCTGAGTAAATATCTTAAACGCTCTAAACATTATTTTAAAGTGCCTAAAATATTTACCATTCAGCTGATCCAAGTGAAAGTGTGATAAGCCAGATTTGTTTTAGTAAACACTGCGTATAATGTGACTGCATAATTTATAATATAGTTACGACTGTTATATATTATTTAGCAACATTATATAAGATAACTCATATGATGTATACGTAAAGCCTAAAAGGAGTTCAAATGAAATATTCTCGGAGAAAGTAAAAACTAAGGGAAATACATTTTAATACTGTAAGTAATACAATTATCGGTCTTCATTTCTGAGGAGTAACTTTTCACGTGCTTTGATATTATGGCAAGCCGGGTCATACCTACCGATCAGAGGACCACAGAAAATCGGTTTTCTGATGTCATGTGAGCATTTTTGTGTAAATGTACAAGTAGTTCCAAATTGTAATAAAAACATCAGATGTCTAAATTAGCATAATGAACGACATCCTGCAAAATCCTCGAAGCGAAAACGATCGTGATCCGTTTTCACGCAGAAGACTTGAGTTGATATCAGATGACGTTTAGCTTGTGTATACATCCTGGACATGCACCGTTCTACTCCCTGCCTGCCTTCCTGACAACCAGCAGCTGTTTGTTAGGCTGCAACAGAGGCAGAACCCTCAGCATTGTCTTGTGACCTTTCGCTTCTGTGTGTAAGCAGGTCTGCATTCCCAAGAGGACACGAGCAGAGAAGCAGCTCCAAAACAAGAAAAGAAGTGGATACCTTTTGCCAAAGGCAACACGTTTCCCCAGATAACGAGAATCCAAGGAAACGGAGACCAGGGACCCAGGGAGAGGTGCGGAGAGGATCAGGAGTCAGTGCCATGCAGCGTGAAGGAAGAAGATGCCGAGATGGATCTGAACATCATACAGGTCCCAGTGCTGGAATCGGGATCGGAATCGGCTGACGAGCTCGGCATCTCCCAGCCTGTGTGTGAAGGAGATGCTTCTCCACTGGATTCTGCCTTCTTCCTCGGGAACGGGACTGCTGCTGGAGCCGTGATTCCACGGAAGCAGATGGGAAGTCCCACTGCAGGGTGCCCCAGAAACAGTGGCGTGTCCCAGGGGGACCCCCGTCTGGATTGTGTGTCTGGCTGCGACGAAATGGGGCGTCTGGTGAGGGAGCTGTCCTGCCAGGATCCCGCGACACAGGATGGTGGTCCTATATCCTTGCCAGCTGCAGATGGTGGAGCAAGTGAGTACGCAAGCAGTCATGATGAGTGTCCCCCCGCGCCTGCTGGGGTTTGATTCCTGTCTCTCGCTGACTCCGAGCACGTGGGGCTTCACTAGAGAGTGGATAACTCCGCCAAGCCGAAAGATCAGTCCACTGCCCTGGGAGAGTTTTACATTGCCTAGATTTCTGAAGCAGGTGATGTCACTTCTGTAACTGGATCAGCGCATTGAGCCCCGTTGCTCTTCCCCTCTAAATTCCTCCCTTGCTCTGCAGCAAAATCAGCCAGAGAAATCCAAGTCACAGCACCCCCTACTACATAGACTCTGGGCACACAGAGCTTCACTTCCTAGACAGCAGATAACTCCTCTACAGTAAAAGACCAGGTCCTGTACTGCCTAGATTTGAGAGGGTGTGACATCACAGCTATAACACGCTCAGTGCGCTGAGCCCTGTTACACAGAAATCAGGAAGCTGTTAGCCACCTGCACAGATATTTAAGCTGACAGCCGTATACAGAAGGCGTTGTCCTTCTCTGCAGGCAACTCACATTTTTGCTGAGAAAGTAAATAACATGGAATGTGACAAAAATTCTAAGTTACTGCTTGAACTGCCACCAGGAACTCTGACATCTGTCTGCCTAGATAAAGTAGGCAGGCAGTGTGATGATATAATTAAAAGTGGAATAAAGAAAACAAATATCTCTAGCTATTAATGTGTATTATGTGTTTCTGGTTCTTTCATGGTGATAAAATCACAGAAAAAGGTGAGAATGGGACTATATGAGAATATACTGTACACCGAGTAAAAGTCAACACTAACGCTGGCTAGTTAAAAATTCAGAGCTGAGCTCAAGATACAAGATATGAGAGCAGAATATTCTGAACAGTTACAGAGAAGGTAAGCGAAAATGTCCAGGCTTGACCTACAGAGAAGCCCTCAGGAGAGTTGAAGAATTATAATGTGTAAAGTAATTTGCCTGAGTTGCTATTAGATAACGCCTGTCTGGTTCTCCTTCTTCCATCACGTTTCAGAAGTGGAAACGGATCAGTGCCTGGAGGTACCTATCAAGGAAGCACCGTCTGATCAGCAAGAACAGAATCTGTCGCCCGAGACAGGCAGCAGCCCTCACCCTGCTCCTGCCCCCTTCTCCAGACAGCTGTCCCCCTCTGCCTCCGTCCCGTGGAACTACGGTCTCCAGCCCTACCAGCCCGTCCCCAACGTGTCTGCCCTTTCCTTGCTCCCCTCCATGATTTTACCCTCCGGAAAATACTCCGGAGCGGGGGCCGGCTCGCAGCAGCCCGCGGAGCCCACACAGTGCCAGGCGGATGGTGGCGGTAATGCAGGCACGGCTGGCGTGCTGCGAAACCTCCAGCACGTGTACGCAGGCGAGAGCTTCTGGCGCCAGGACTTGAATCCGTCACAGCACTGCAACAAGCCCTGGACGCCCGGCGTTGCGGGGGCGTCGGGAGAGGCCTATCTCTGCACCGAGTGCGGGAGGACCTTTAACCTCTTGGGCAACCTCAAAGCCCACCAGAGGCTCCACGCCGGCGACGGGAGGAGGCGGGACCTCTCCGCTGAGGACCTGGATGAGCCCGGGAACGCCCAGAAGCCGGCGTACCGCTGTACTGAATGCGGGAGAGGGTTCGGTCACTACCGTAGCCTCCAGCGCCACTGGAAGACCCACACTGGGGAGAGGCCCTATCACTGCGGGGAATGTGGCAAGGACTTCCACCTCCTGGAGTCCCTGAAGGCCCATCAGAGGATCCACACGGGGGAACGGCCGCACGTCTGTGCTGAGTGCGGGAAGAGGTTCAGCGAAGTCCAGAACCTGCGGGTCCACATGCGGATCCACTCGGGGGAAACTCCCTACCCCTGCGCCCAGTGTGGGAAAAGCTTCCGCCAGTTCCAGCACCTCAAGAGGCACCGTCTTGTGCATGCCAAGCCTCCCCTGCCCCTGGGTGCCCGAGTAGGGGTTCATGAATGAGAGCCTGCCCTCTGGGAGCTTGCGTTGGGCCAACCCCCAGATACGCCCTCTGGGAGGAAGAAAACATTGTAGCCCCCAGGAGTTAGCAAGTGAACAGAAAGTAATGTGTTGGTTAACTTTATAAACTCCTTTTCTCTAGTGCAGGGAAGTTACCGTTACCTGTTAAAGATCCTCAAGGACATGAGAGAGACTAGGGAACCGCCTTCAGCCCATCACACACGTATGCTTTTCACTAGTGTTTTAGCTTTGAAGTTGCACATTTCCTGAAATATTTAAGACCAAACCTTGATCCATCCGTACCCTGCAGATCCATTTCTCTATGGGTCTCTGAGCCGGAAGACAGGGATGTGTCTGAGAAACAGAGCAGTTGTGAAGCCAGCAGATGAAGGACTGTTGGGGCAGACTTGCACAGTTTCATTCTCGGAACAGCTGGGACTCTGCAGGAATTTTATTTTCCTCCCGTATCTGAAGATCTCTCTCACTTCTTCGACCTGCCCTGTCATAGTCACACACATGATCATTGTCCCCACTCTGCATCTACTGGCGTGCCTCGTCAGTGCCCTGTCCGGATGGACTGTGGCCCTGGAAGACGATTCACTCTATGCATGTTACGAATTGTAACTTGCATGAATTGAGCACATCGGAGGTAGAAATGAGCGTATTTAATTAACTAAAACATACAAAATCCACGTAGAGGAAATGACCTGCCATCACTCCACTGTCTATGATTATGGAACCAGACTAGGCTGTTTGGCTGCTTGAACTGGAACATCCTTATAATGAGCTGCCAGAGCTAAAAAACCAGCAAACCTGCATGCTGCTCTCCTTTCAGCTACCTATTCTAATACTTTTAATATTGTTGTTTTTTTTTAATATTACACTATTGTCACTCTGTGGATCTGAAACCTGGAATGAAAACAAAGTGCATTTTCTTTTGAAATGAACCAAGCAGTGGAACTCATCCAGCAGAGGTGTTCATGTGGAGTGAAGGATACTGTATGTCCTTTCACAGGATTCACTGGATTGCTTGTTGCAATCCAGACTAAATCACATCCACGTCCCCCTCTTATGTGATTGAGATTAGGTGTGATAATCCAGGACCACACAGCAGACACGCCTGCTATGTACCCACAGAGCCATGCATCACTCTGTACTGCCGTGTCTATCCTCCAAATTCAATTTAAAGCGCACATTCTGGGGTTCCTACATTCCTACTGTCTCTAAAGCTGATCTAGTAAGAAACAACTAGTCATTCTTTTTGCACTGCAAACATCTTGACTTTTGTTTGGAGTTTATCTCACTCAATGTTTGATATTTGCTTGCATGCACTGTGGTTTTAGTTCAGGGTGTGTGGCAGGTCATTAGTGTTGTGTTGAAGGTCGTAATCGGTCTCAGTCCCTTCAGATGTGTTGGTGCATAGACCTCTAAAAAAGGCAAAGCAACCAATCTTGTGAAACTCTTAAAAGTAGTCACAACAAGACACGGCTTTATTATTAGTACAGACCGCTGCCTTTCAACAGAAAAGTCAAACCACTTCTGATTTAAAAGACATCTTCTTCATTGGGATACCTAGAGGATTAGGCCATGCTACACCTACGGTACATATTACAGAAGTCATTTTGAAAATGACAGCTTTTCACTAAGGTTTTTAGTCTAGGATAACCTAGACAAAGACAAAAAGTATGTTAAACAGTTGTAGTAATGGATGGAGAAGTAAAACTATATTTACTATAGCATTAAAAAAGCCCATCCCTTACAAATGCAACAAATTCAAAGTTACTCTCAAGATCAAGATCATTTTTGCTGCAGGTGCACTAACAATATATGGGATAGACATGCCGTTGGTAAAGTCAATAACAGGGGGTTTACTGTGGGAGTCACAGGCTAGTAGAATGTCTGGCCTTCAACGCAAGCTGCACATCTGCGTGTTTCATGACAGATTGCAGATGCTGTCTTGTTGGACTCTGTCCCAGTCCTCTCACAGCCTAGACAAGCTTGCGCCTTCTCAGCGGTCTTTGAGACCCGAATGCTACGTGTTCAAAGGGGCTCAAGACTGGTGTACAAGCAGCATGAGGACATGTGCTGTCCTCCTGGACTGCAGTCACTCATATCAGGAGGGGCCCAAAAGGAGGGCAGCAAGTGAGATCCCCGGACTTCATCAGTGTAGTGTTGTGCAGTCAGGTTGCCAACAAGCACTCCAGGTTCTGTAGAGGTGAGCCACTCCTGCCTAGACCATCACACTTGGACCTCTCCATTGATTTTGGTGAGGTATTGTGGCTCGTGTTCTCCCGGATTGTGGCTGCTCATTGATAGGTTGTGTTTGGCTGCAACATCTTGTCATCTAGGTGAGGCGTGTTAGCTCCTTTTTGAGTTTTGCTTTCTTGATCTCCAGGTTAAATCACCTAATCACAGGTGCTCTGTCATTTTTCTGCACATGAACACATGCACGGGGTGATACAGGTAAAGGCTTATTCCATGTTGAAAGGAAAAGAAAAGCGATGCAGTGTTTCAGGCTTCTTAAAAAAGGCTTCACAGATGAAATATTGTTATTTACCTTTCAGCGTGGAATTAACCTTTACCTGTTTTTTTGCAGCCTACGCATGCTGACATAGCTACCTACTTGACATTCATGGAGTGATATGTTTCTTTTGATGTTTCGTGTATATTTTTTCAGACACCTATTTCATGCTGCTGATTAAAGTTCCATTTTCAGACTGTGGTGTGAAGTGAGTGGTCGGCTTCACAAACTTATACCTTAGAAGTTACAAGTGTGGGACTTACTTAATTTGGCCCAGGTCAATTTAGAGAGTGCAGCAGATGTTGAATGTAAATAGCCAGTCTGAAGCTTTAGATATAATAAATCAACCATTTAAGTTCCTTATTTAAAACACAAATTGAACCCTATAGTCCATGCAGCACTGGAATGACTGTGCTTTACATCGGATTTTTTTTCAAGCGGGCCCTGAAGGAACACTCGGTTAGTTTTCATTCCGGCTGAGCTCTAATTTCCAGTGCTAACTGATGGCGGAATCTCAGAAACAGGTACAGAGCTGATACCAATTATAAATCCCGTTTGACTCTTGAGAGCTGAAAGCAAATTTACAAGCATGCCCCAGATAGAAAACTAAAATCAATTAGCCTGTGATTAAGAATTCAAATGGAGCAAAAACCAGAAGACATCGGTTTTGGCTCTTCCAGGACCACGGCTGGCAATCACTGGCGTATGTCATTAGCCTGCTGTAACAGAGTGAGTCCTAGTGGCCGTGCACAGCTGCCCAGGTGCAGCCTGGGTAGTGTAGGCTGGGAGCCTGCAGCATTTCATGTGGCCTCTAAGGGCCACCAAAACCAATTTGAGAAAACTATTTTTTACATCAGCTGTCTGCACTGATTTGCTTCTTCATCTCTTTTTCAAATCTATCATTACTACAATATTTATTTATTATGGCAAATAAGCAGAAACCACACCATAACATATAGTATAATCTGAAGATCTACTGTATAAGAAAAACAACATCCGGGTGTCATTATCCAATACTTCTTGGGGGTTCGTGTGACTGCTTTACTTTTTTGAGGTATAATCTGTTAACTCTGTTACAGTTTGGTAATTAATAAAGAAGAATCTTGAAACCCTGTTTTCTTTCACCTTATTTTGATAAATGTACTAAAAGTGGCTAACAAGGTGGCTACCAGAATCCAGCCCGTGAAATGATCTAAAGCAGACAAAAGCATGTACAGCTGCTGGTATTTTCCCCAGATTACTCTGTTTCTCACTTGAACAGAAGTTATATTTTGTATGACTAGTTTAAGAAATCCCTTTCAAGAACCTGAATTGCTCATCTTCAACATGAAATTAAATGATACACAATTTTAATGAAATAACTTAGACATATAACTGTGTAAAGCTTCTTATTTACCTTATTAAGTTGCCCCCCCTGGGATGAATTAAGTATTTTAAAATGAATTTACACAGTATGTAAAGCATGTAAATGATTAAGTATGTTAATCATTGATAAATCATCATTAAACAAAGTCGCGTTTATTTTCTCTCTGGCTCTAGGTAAGTTCATGCCACCTCAGGTGTACTGGGGTTGTCTGTGATGTGAAAAAGGTATCATGGGAAAATTATGTTGTTGCTGGGGGAGGTGGTTAAAGACACACACAGACCCTGAAGCATAATTTCAAAGCCAATGTCTCTTGCATGGCCTCAAGCTGTAGGAAGTGCTTCCTCTCACATAAGATGACCTAAATAGTTCCTGAATATCAAAGATCGCATGTCATTTTAGGGGGACAAGTATTTCAGCATTGCACAGATATCACTTTCCAGGGCTTCAGTGGGCTTCACAGCTGGTGTAATCTCCCATCTCCTTACCATACCAGATCCTCTAGAAAGGAGAACCAGTAAGGTAACTAAAAGAGAAGAAGCACCAGAGGAACAGGTAAGGGCCTGTATTCTAGAAAGTGCTACCACAATGAGACATTTCTAAGAATAGGAATGGAAATGTCAGTTGTGTCGTTTGCTAATGTTTTTATTTTGCAGATTGATATTACTCGGGAAATAAATATATAATACAAATTCGAAACACACAATGGAACATTCTAAATTCAGAAATAACTCAAGCTATACAGTGCTTTTATAAGCAGAGTGGCTTAATAAATTTGCGAACGCAGCACACATCAGGAGAGTAGCAATGTAAAGCAGTCGTCAAGGCTCTGTACTCGTAAGGAAAAGCATGGGTGAAAACCCAGAGGAAACGAGGTGCCGTACTCGAGTAGTGTACTTCACCCTAATTGGTCCGATAAAATACCCGGTGGTATCGTGTTCCGTTGTGTTCTCTTATCACAGGCTTTGTTTCACAAAAGCTTTGCTTTTTACCTTAAATTTGAAGTTCTTCTGCCGAGATATTGAGTATTACTTAATGTTTTCGACACAAAAGCAAAAATTGCATACATATATTCTATGAAGCATTATTTTCCGGAATATTTTTAATTAAAAAACGTTAATAATCAAGTATTTCTAGTATTCATATTATTATTAATACAATCGCTGAGATGTTCAGGAATACTTCTAAAGGTGCTTTAAAAACAATTACTTCGAAATTCTCATTTTAAAATTCAAATTAACCAAAACGTTCCCGGACCTTCCATCCTCATGCTCCACACACCAGCAGCTAAGATGACGACGGTCTGTCTTGAGGTTTTGTAGCTGACAACGTTGCCCGGATGTTGCCCTCAATTGGATGATGTCCCGGATGTTCCTTCATTTTAGCCGTGGAGCAAAGATGGCTGTCTCTTTTGGGTTTTAGTTGGAGGAGGAAGAAAATAACACTGAAAAAACTGTAAAATATTTGAAAAGCTTTTCAGAAAAGGATCAAATCGTTTTATAAGTAAGGAAAAAACGCAAGGTATAATTGTAAATGAAGGAAATAAGTGAAACTGAGACAGGACTGTGATTTTTTTCTATCGGAATAACCCAACACAACATAAAAACAACGCGGAGAAATATTTTAAAAGTAAACAGAACGTTTCTTTAGCTGTTTTGTTTTCGACTTGGCTCAGCAAATACAGGTCAATCTGGGCAGTAAATATGATTATATTTTTGTTTTTGTTTGGCTTTTTGCGACATGTAAGTTTCAATTAACGACTGAAGAAAGGTGTATCGTTTCAAACGCCCAGAATTATTCTACATTCGTGTCTTTGAGATTTTCTAGGTTAAAATATACCTGCACGTCAAATAAATGTACAGGTAAGTTTATATTTAAATGTATATTTCTTATTCTGTTGTAGTTGTCATGGCTTTCGTGTCAGGTTTTATAGATTTAAGGGCTATAACGAGCCATACAGTGTGTTGTGTACAGTGGAATGTCGTTATGTGTTCAAAAGCTTTGGCGTCTACCCCTTTCGCAGTATGTGCATTATAGCGACTTTTCTTAGAATCATTTACATTCGATTGTTTTGTTGGCAGTGGCTGAGAATGGAAGTCGGATATTTCGACAGATCAGGGGGGAAGGTCTCTCGTGAGCTTGATTTGGTAATGGGGGTAGAATTATCCTGGACTGTAATGTGCACACGACTCTTGCATCACGACTGAACGGGGGAGACCCGACCTGTTCCTCGGGTCATACGTTAAAAGAGTCAGCTAGTACATCGTCTCCAGGGAAGTGAGGTGGTTGAGCATTTGGGCAGGTCGGGGTTTATGCCGTTTAACGAAGTGCCGTGTTCGGATTTTTCGTCATAGGAAACACATGCAGTATGAATCTAAACATCATGGCGTATATTAAACATACATGTAGTGGCGTCATTTATGCGTAAACTGGACTGTTAATACTGTACTGTTATAAGTATACTGTTGTCTTACACAGAATTAAGACGTGTTAATGCAGCTAATGTTACTGTATACATGAATAGGATATACATGAAATATAAGCACTATTAACGAAAAACGTGACTTCCGCTTGACAGAGGTAGATAATTACATTGCTTGACTCTGTGTCATCGTACACGGTGTGAATTTTAATTTTCTAATTATAATCAAACCAAAAAAGAGACTAAAAAATTGAATGACAAATGGAACCTGTCTTGGTTGCCACTGTTTTGTACTCCACCAGAAGCACCAGTATGTCATGCATCTTCCTAGTCTGAGAAAAGGAGCTGGGTCGTTCTGTAGGATCTGTAGGATTCATGCTCATCACCAGGCAGCAGCCAGCTGTGAAATGCTTCTAGGATGGTGTGATGCTAATTTCAGAATTCAGGCCTATAATTCATGGCAATTCCTCTGTACCGAAGAATGAGATAAAAACAGGCTGGGTTTGGGTGATTGATCAACAGTGACTGGCCCTGGGTTCAATTCCAGACCTGAGGTTCTTGCCAGGTTCTCTGGTTTCCTCCCACAGCCCGGAGACATTGCGAGTCTGTGTCTGCCCTGTGATGGACCAGCATTCTTTCCATTGTGTATTCACATCTGCACTTTGCACTTTTTGCATGGTCTGCCAGGTTTTTTTCACACTACTACATATTTATTGTCCCACAGCATTCATTTTTCATATTGTTATTATTTATTATGTTTTTAATGTACTGTCTGCATTGTGTGGTGTTGTCTGTTGTACCGTGTACCAAGAGACATAATTCATATTCAGCACGAATAAGAAGGTACAGTGTACTAGTACCTATGGCAATAAACTCCTCTACTACACTCCTGCCTCACACCTGTTGTCTTGCCAGTATAATAATAATTGCTTACACTTATATAGCGCTTTTCTGGACTCCCCTCCACCACCACCAATGTGCAGCCCCACCTGGATGATGCGACGGCAGCCATAGTGCGCCAGAACACTCACCACACACCAGCTATCAGTGGGGAGGAGAACAGAGTAATGAAGCCAGTTCATAGATGGGGATTATTAGGAGGCCATGATTGGTAAGGGCCAATAAGAAATTTGGCCAGGATGCCAGGGTTACACCCCTACTCTTTTCGAGAAACACCCTGGGATTTTTAATGACCACAGAGAGTCAGGACCTCGGCTTTACATCTCATCTGAAGGACGGCGCCTGTTTACAGTATAGTGTCCCCATCACTATACTGGGGCATTAGGACCCACATGGACTGCAGGGTGATTGCCCCCTGCTGGCCCCACTAACACCTCTTCCAGCAGCAACCTTAGTTTTTCCCAGGAGGTCTCCCATCCAGGTACTGACCAGGCTCAGACCTGCTTAGCTTAGGTTAGAAATTGCTTGGATGGATGTTACCTTTTTAGCAGTTGCAGTACCTTATGTAAATAGATACGTTTAAGTAGGTGTGTATAGCCATTTAAATTGGTGAGACAGGAAGAAGACTGACAGCCCAGTTCAGGAAACATGTCAGAGCTATGAGGATCAAAAATCTCTCCAAAACGATAGTTCCCTATTTCACCTCTAATGACCATGAGCACTGATCTCTCCGTCTGAGTCCTCAAAGAGGGGTTTCAGAACTTCTATTGCAGAAAGACATCCAAAACCATAATTGTCCTACAGCTTGAATCTTGGCTTCCCTCTTCTCACAAAGACAGACTCATCTCCTTCTAATTCTCTCAATTCATATGAAGTGGCTTTCCACACCTCTCCTCCTGTTCTCCCTCTTTGGACCCTCTTTCTCACCTGCTTTATGTTCTCCTTTACCTTATTTATTTGCTGCTTTCCCTCTCTCCCTCACACCAAAAGAAGGCTCCAAAGTTGAAACTTTTCTTTTTTTTTACCTTTCAGCAGGGAATAAACCTTTACCTGTTCCTTATGTAAAGGAGTAGATGGCCAGTGTCACTTCTGTATGTTAGATCAGTTCCACCTTATTTCGCAGTGTGTTTTTTTCAGTTGGAAATTATTTACAGTCACAGTTGATCTCCATACCCGGTCGACCTGTGATTCATCTTTGAAGAGAACAAAATTCTCACTGTTACATGGCACATCACACTGTCTCCTGCTGCATTGTGACTGGAAAGGAAACATTTGTATGGGTCTGTCTTGTTTTTTGACTGTTTGCATGCAATCAATTTATCTAACTGTTATGGAGCTGTGATGCAGCTCTGTTCCTGTTTAGTGGGAGTTGCTCTCTGTTTTAAGATGTTTACATTAGGATGCTCTACCTATATACAAGTCTGCCTAGGTTGTGGTGCGTAATCTCACATTACATTTTATACAAGTATGATCAATCTGCGTGTTCTACACCTTTGGAAACAATTTGTCATAAAGATTATGACCTGAACTTTCTACTGAATGGCCTCTGTACATGTCAATCAGAAGTGCTATGCATTTTCTACAGCACTTCATCTTTCACAGTGTTTAATTTACATTGGAAATTAAGATAGCATGCAAAAGATTTAGATTTCTTTCTGCTGTATGAGATGGTTAGCCAGTCTTGTATGAAATACTTCCAACAAAATTACTGATTGTGTTTTATCTTAAAAATATGTGACAGTGTTTAATATCAAAATGGAAATACTGGGCTATATAAGGAATTTTAATACTTCAGCCCCGAACGAATAAATATTGTTACAAATGGGGGGTTACAAGAATGGTGAAAGTCACGAATTGACCGAGCGGTTTAGTCAATAAGTGAAATAATTATTCTTTACCCCCAACTTGTAAGTGATTTCCAGCAATATACCTGAGCAGTTGGTATAATTAAAGGCATGTAATTTTTTTGTTCTCTGGCACAGTGTTGTTGAGAGGAGTAATAATTCAGGCACACTTGCTTTAACAAATATTTATTACAGTGCCAATACACAAACTACACTCCACACAACAAGACATACAACACACAAGTTACTCTATGTACAGTATTTACAAACAAGGCGTTTCAGAGGTCTAAGATTCAGAAAACACCAGACTGCTACTAAGCATTGAACTCTTAATGCCTACAGAGGCCACATAAGAGATCAGCTGCCTTCTAACTAAATACAATGCAACCTGCATTTAAATCTCTCTCTCTGCACCCCTGATGCCACAGAATAAATAAATAGGAGCCAATATTCCTATCTATAAAAATGCACCCTAAACAGGAAAGACGTTTCTAACTGAGGTATCTTACGCAGGAAACCCAAGTTCCCTAAAAACACAGAATAGCACGCTCTCTCTAACCAGGTTCAAATACCGAGCTGTAGTCAGATTTGGTTTGGATGATCATGAAGTAGGGGCTCTCGCCTGGCGCAAACTTCAAGCCCGAACTCCTCTCTCTTCTCTGCTTGCGTTTTTCTATGTGCGGTTAATGTGATCTTATATTGTGTGTTTCTGTACTGCTCCTTGACAATCATTAACCTGCAACTTACCAAGGTATACTAAGGTAAATTTAACAATTGTTTCTGCTCCAGGGACCCTCCAGACCTCAGCAAACATCCTCTCTGCTTTGAAGTTAGAAGTGTTTACTCTTCCACATGTCACAAACTTGATCTAAAATCTAAGAGAAACTTCTCCATCACCTAAAGCTGTAACAATAGTTTTATATTTGATTTTGATGTCTAAAGTTTTTAATATGTTGAAAAAAGTACATGGAATTAAAATGTAAAAGGTGGCATGGATTGTTTTCTCATTTGCATTTTCTATTTTAATTTACACACCTGGTATCAAATCCTTTAAAACATAAATTGGGAATAAAATTGTTACCCCCAAAAGTGAAAATGCAGTTTTCCTGTTGAGAGTTTTGAGCTATGTAAAAATTTGTACTAGGGGTTTTCATCTTCTTGGCTCACAAGAAACAGTCAGCTTCTTGTCTTGCTGGACCCTGGTCACATTAGGCACATGCACCTGCACATGGAACAAGGATCACCCCTGCTCTGACCCAGATAATGCTTCCATATGGCAGTCATTTTAACCCAGGTCACCACAATCTGGGGTTGGATTGCCAGTGAGAAAGGGGCTGTAAAATGCAGGAAAGAGCATGGCTATGGAATGCCTTGGCTGTCCTATCTAAAATGCCACGTGGACTACTAGTCACATAATTTCTGGGAATGGTTTCAACATGGTGTTGAAAAAGAGTGACACAGGTCACATTTCCTTCATCCGATTTCCTTTCTCAATTTCCCCAAAATAAATACAAAGCATATATCTTAACGTATAGGCCTGAAAATGTAAACTTTATTCCCTTAAAGAAAAAGCAGTCAGACCCACCTAAATTTCTCTGGATTTCAAATTACCTTGCTTTAGGAGAGAAGAATTGCTGTATAGTCATTAATTGGAAGATATTAAAAATTCCCTTATCCTGTCTTTCAGAGACCCCATTGGAAACCAGAAGAACGAGGAAGGAGAGTAAATGAAGAAATCTGAGTGGCTGCCAGCAGTGATCGATTAGGCCACTCTGCATGCTAAAAGGAAACGCGCTCTTACGGCGTCCAGCTCCACCCAAAGTGATGACCTCGCAACCGCCTAACAATCAAAACCAGCACAACACTAACCATTCTCCGCACTTGCTGATCACCAGGAACCTCACCACCAACCCAGGCAGATCTCACAGCCACGCCCGCGGTCCATCAGACTCTCACACGTCCTATAGCTCCAGCTCCAGAGTTTCTGCCATGGGGGGTGTGGCGTCAACCTCCACACCTGGCAGTGGACGCGGGCCATCATCTCGGAGAGCACAGACTGGCAGGTTTGAACCCTGGCCTGAGGAGGCAGTGGACAGTGCCTATGGTCTGTACTCTCTGCATAGGATGTTCGACATTGTGGGAGCCCAGCTCACACACCGCGATGTCCGAGTACTGTCCTTCCTCTTTGTGGATGTAATTGACGAATACGAGCGCGGAGGCATCCGCAACGGTCGAGACTTCTTCCTAGCCCTGGAGCGGCAGGGGAGGTGCGACGAGACTAATTTCAGACATGTTCTGCAGCTCCTGAGGATTATTACCAGGCACGACCTGCTTCCCTACGTCACGCTAAGGAAAAGACAGACTGGTGAGTCTGTGTCTCTCTATACGCTCTTGTGAACGACACCATTGGGTGGGATACAGCTTTGAAAGTTAAACGTTTCTGGAAAACATCTTGAACCAGTGATGAGATTTTGCATTGCTTGATAGTAAAGCTGTTTTTATTACGAATCCTGTTACCCAACAGTAAGTCTTAATACTTGTATAAAGTGTGCATAATTTTCAAAATGTGCATAAGCACTGACCATTTAAAATTTAAACTGAAATATTCCATGATGTAAGATTATTCATACTTGCCATACGTGGTACAGATCCACTTGTGATTGTGCTCCAAAATAAACCTTCACAAAATTTACATTGTTCTGATATGTGTATTTCTGAGCCCCCACCAAAAATCATATAATATGACGGTAAAGTTAGTTTTTTTCATCTATTTTACTTGTTCTAGTTTATATATGCCCAACTCGTTTTACAAAATTAATTTATTTCTTGTAATTCGCTTGTATTTGTGAAAGTACATACAGTAAATGTGAAATACATTTCTCATTACTGACATGTAAAACCTTCCCATTCATCCCTTCATTCTAAAAAAATCACCCAATACATATTTTAACCTAACAGAGCGTAGACTCGTCTAATTAAGAACACTATTGGTTATGATAATTACCCTATTTATCCTAGTACAATAATTACCAAGATAAACAGACAAGTTGAAAATATCTGAAGCAGACGCACTGAGAAACTGTTTTAGGAGGACACAGTATAAGGATGGTGTCTTTTGTTTGGCTACCAAGGACACACCTTTGTTAATTTTGCGAAAATCTCTTCATGAGACTCACAGACAACTGTGATGGTGAAAATGTTTAAACCAAAGGATGGGTGCATATATATCCACATACTTATTTAATGCCAGTAGTGTTTTTGCCATGTGTTGTTGTTCAGAGCCCAGTGGTATGGTTTACACACAAACCTTTCATTATGTCAGTGGACACTGCACGTCAATGACGTTGGTACAAATGATTGTACATATAGATGAAAGGTGTCTTTACATGGCTTCTATCACAATTTTGTGTCATTGTATTGTTTTTGGTGTTTATTTTGTTCTGTGTTTTGGCTTTATGAATATTAAATGTTTTCCAGCAGTGTGTATTCTCCTGTAAGTTGATTCCCAAGCCAAGAATCTTATTGGCATGGAAGTGCATGTCCATATCTTGCTGGTATCTGTTCTGTTGTTTTTCTTCTCATGTACAGAGTACAGAGTGTTTAAAAACCTTCCACCATAATGTGTTAGCAGCAAATCAAATGTAGCTCTGCAAATGGATATACTGTGGTTAATTCGCAAAAGGGAAATAAATTCCGTTGTTTTAACATTGCTAATGTTCCAATATTTACATCTATCTTTTACAAAACAGAAAGATAGTGAATCAGACAGTTCAGATAACTTAAGTTTACCTCAACTTTCTAAACCCAACCATTTTTAGTATGTCTCTTAAAAATGATTTACAAATAATTATTTTCCCTTATGAGATGTATAGGAAGAATTTGTTTTTGTTTTAATAACTAATAGAATTTCCTGTGGTTGTGAAATATAAATTTGCACAGAGCCACTCTGCTTTTCTTCTTAAATCTGCATGAGATGCCATTGTTTAGCTTATACAGTAACACACTGTTCACATGCTGCAGCTCTTATTTGGCCTGAATTTTCTGTGCGTTTCTGAATGTTTGCAGTGTGTCCCGATCCAGTGGATAAGTACCTGGAGGAGACGTCGGTACGCTACGTTTCACCCAGAAGTGCTGGAGAGAACAGGGGGGCTCCATCTCAGCGAAGGACGGGTAAGCAGCACCTAAAAACGTCCAGTGATTCTTGTTAGGAGTGATCCACCACAGTAAGACCGTGAGTAAATATCAGACCACCCAAAATCACCTAAAGAAAACAAAGATGAATTCTTTACTCTTTTTTCTGATATGCAATGAAAATCTGATAAGTTTATCCTGTGTATTTTGTAAAGGGAAATGTTTGCCTACCACAAAATCCGAAGAACCAACATTTTTATACTTACCATTGTGGTTGCTGCAAGTATTATAAAAGGGCTAGTTCATCTCATAAAGGAAAAGTTTCCAGACATGGTGAATATCATCAAAAATCTATTGTGAAAATAAATGTTGTTACCAGTTTATTTGCATGTCTGCTAAGGGTTACTTCTTTCTTAATGTTACTACAATTACTTATTCCATATTGAGAATTTTTTTTTCATAATCAAAAACATCTGTGTTTTTGTGTGTCTTGTGTAGCAGTGGATCTCAGGTGAGACCTTACTGAAGCTTTTCACAGCAATCAGCCTTTATATGCTGCTTATAAACCTTTATCTCATTTTCAAGCTGAACTTCTCAATTGAGAACTTAAAAGAGACTTTGCATGATCCCCCTATTGGGTATTTCTATCCTTATAAATATTACTTCACATCATGATAAAGTCTTGTTATAAAGAAAATGCTAACGAATGGTGTCTGTGCTTTTTTATATTACTATCCATATTACAAAGAGTGACATTAGCCTCTGAATGGTGTTCTTTAGGTGTATGTTTAGCACTAATTCTTGGATTTAATGAGGAACTTATAAGCCATTTATGAAATGACGCAACATTTTAGGGAGACAGACTTAAAGAACACCCGAAGAAGGCTCCACCGCCGAAACGTTGCATTTCCTTTCTTCTCTTTTCAGGATGGAATAAACCTTTACTTGTTCCTTTGCAGACTTAAAGAACAGCAGCTCAAAGTAAAATAAATCCCATGTTACCTTTTTGGGTTTTTTTAGGCACACAACCACTCATCTGCTGCTCCCCAACAGGCCCTCAGGTGTGCTCAGGCAGAGGGAAACCCACCTCTAGTGCCCCCAGCAGGAAGAGGAAGAGAGCTCACAGTGCCACAGATTGTAGGGAAAAGCAGACCTGTGGTAAGATATCACCTAGTGATACTCGTTTCTGGTCCTTTACAGCCAGTGCGTCCTCTGGATTCTTTTTCACCGTTGCTCTCAGTGGCTTAATTGAATCAGGAGTGTGGCCTAATTACGTCAGGTTAGCATGAACTTTAAGTTTAAAACATATCACCAGGAGGTTCTCCATACGATTATTGTGGAATGATCTAATGTGTCTGGTACTGCCATTTAGTAAGGTCTTTATGTGATATTAGTCAGCTTGACCAATTGCATACATATTGGATTAACTAAATCAGTAAGAGAGGATTTAGATATAAGGAAAACTAGGAGATCTTGCTGTTTTCCAGGATAAGAATAAAATCTAATACAACATCATTTATTTTTGTCAGTCATATTGCATGCCATGAACATGAATTGCGGAACGAGACAATCACAGGGATAACAGATTATCACCAATATCATGCTGTCACAGGTGCCTAAGTAACTGCAGGGAACTTTGAGCAAGAAGGCAAACCAGACACCCTGGATACTGAAGTCAACCTTGACAGTGCTCACCCAGTTATCTAGCACTTCTCAGTGAATCCTGAAAACATCTGGTTAATGACATATCTTAAATAATGCATTCATTCGACCAACTGCATGCATCAAAGAATACCAACAGGCCATGTTAACTTTTTTGTGCTTGATTGAAGCATGGAACACATTTTTTATCTGTATTTATTTTAAATTGATCAGCATAGTTCTTGGCTAACTACTCACTTTTCTGCTATTGCAGTGCTGTTCATCAGACCCAATCTAAAACATCATATTGCAATGCTACCACTTCAACTATTCCTTCAATACAGCTAATAAACTAGATGCCATAGTTTGTCATTTTCTGACAACTATTGGCATGTTAAGCCTATTTTGTACAATTGATGTGTGTCCTACTTAATGCTTTTTTGCTGGATATATTGCTGATCTATATTTGCTTGTGAACACTCTAAGATGAACCAAGCAAATTAAAATAATTTACAGAGAGCACTGTCAAAATGTCTTCTATTTTAATGTGGCATTGGAAGTTTTGGGCAATGGAAACTTTCTACCCAGATAGTTTATATGGCAAATCTCATCACTTAAATGTCAATATAGGTGAAACGCACTGCCTGTATATCATTTATTGGGCTTAGCTGGGAGTGGTTTTGTGTGGTGGTATATCAGCATGGGTGAAAACCCATTTCTACACTGTCATTTTCAGTAAATGATCTTTGTCATGGTAAGATTTAATCCTCCACAACAGCATACATTTAATTTTAACAGAAAGTTTAGGAAATTGATAAATTGTACCTTTTCAAAATGGAATATAATGAAATTATAAGCAGAGAGGATGATTCAGCTACACTTTTCTGTTTACTGGGAATTCTTTAAAGGTTTAAGAATGTAAATTATCTCTCACTTCTAACTTCTTCCAGACATCAGACTGCGAGTGCGTGCCGAGTACTGCCAACATGAGTCAGCCCTCCAGGGCAATGTCTTTTCCAACAAGCAGGAGGCCCTGGAGCGCCAGTTTGAGAGGTTCAACCAGGCCAATACAATCCTCAAGTCCCGGGACTTGGGCTCCATCATCTGCGACATCAAGTTCTCGGAACTAACGTACCTGGATGCCTTCTGGAGGGATTACATCAATGGCTCACTGCTGGAGGCCCTCAAGGGTGTCTTCATCACCGACTCCCTGAAGCAGGCTGTAGGCCATGAAGCCATCAAACTGCTTGTCAATGTAGACGAGGAGGACTACCAAGCAGGCCGACGGAAACTACTACGCAACCTGATCATAGGGGGCACTGGAGCAAGAGAAGCCTCCTAGGAGACAGTCAACCAGAATTCCCTTGGGTGTACATATATAAATAACATTTACAGAACCGCTCTGTGTGTGTGTGAGTGCGCGCGAGTGTGTGTGAGAGTTGGTGGATGACCAAGACAGACTGGAGTTCTTTGAGAGGGATTTTGACGTAACGGGAGGTAACTTTCAACATACTTTTATTTAAGGTGTTCAGACAACATGTAAGGCATTTACAAGGAATTAAACGGAACAATACATTTTGCAGTGGTGTGAATAGAACTAGAATATTACTGAAGACTGAGCTCTCATGTCTATTAACTTTAGAAGTCCTTTCAGTAGGATCTACACTTTTCCAACTGTGTAAATCTTGTAAAGCTATACATTAGTCTGATGCATGAAATACAGTACATGCAGGGTGGGGCATATAACCTGTGCTTACCTCTTGTTTCCCCACATACCTCAAATTCAGTTGACCTCCTTTAAAGTTTATAACAGTAATACGCACATGTCTTGAGTAATCACAGCCTTGCATGTTTGCTAGGTATCGTAAAATCCATGATGGAAAAAATATCTGGACTCAACTCGGGCTATGATTCAGTCTGGTCATGTAGAGCTCAGGTCCCAAGAAATTCACAAGTCCTTCAGAAGCAGGAATGGATGTTACTGCTTTAGAATAAAGTAAGCCTTTTGCTCTTGTTCTTGGATTGTGAATAATTAATTGCAAAAAATCTTACATTGTATGCATTGGTCTGCAGAACCTGAAAATTACACCTTTGAGCTCAGGCAAGCTATTGTAGTGTGGCCATTCCGTTGTTACAAGTAAACGTTTTTCTGTATGGCCATCCAACCCACCATAACTCAATGCTACATGGTAATACTTTGTAAATGAATAGTTTAATAAAGGAAACATGGTATTGATATTCTAGCATAAGTAAGAAGTGATGAAAATATTCATTTATAAAAAAACAAATTCTAAGACAAGCCAGAAAACACACAGATTCCTCTGCTATTCCATAATCTAGGGATATGGAGGTTTTCTAGAAAAAGTTAAATAAGGTAATCTTTGCTACAGCTTAAGTGCTTTCTTTGAATTAATCTTATTATTTGTAGCATTAACCTTATATAATCTAATGTGTGGGTTATTTTTGACAGATTTTAAATGTCTTTTGAAAACTGAAGTTGTTGGAAAGTTACCTCTTGTTTGTAAGCCTTTAAAGATGAGTTTGTGTCCCATGTACAGTTGTTTGACAGTTTTGGAGTGTTTCATGGAGCTGTTACTATCTGAGCTTGTAGTGAAAGTATCGGATCATACAGCAAATTTGTATATGATAGTATCATTGTGAGTTCCTTCTAAAGAAGGCAAACCCCCCTCCTGTTTGTTGAAATCTTTCTCAGCTTTATTAAAGATTGTTCAGTTTAGTCCTGTTTGTACAGCTGATTGGTTGTAAAGCAGAGAATGTCAGTCAAAATAAGGAAATGGAGCAGAATCATATTCAGAGGTGTCCTTTTATATTCTCTTTATGCTGTTCATGACTACATGCATTAACTGGTTACGTCAGTTAACAAGGAATCAGATTTTCTTTTTTTCTTTATCAATTACATTATACACATGAAGATGGTAAGGTTTTGCATCCTTAATCTGAATGATGGCTGACAACCTCTTGGAGAACTTGAAGGTTTCTCCAATTTGCTTGAATGTAGCTGGCCAGAGGCATCCTTTAGTAGATTCTGGTGAGTCCTGTTCTGTGTGCTTCATTGCACTCCAGAGATCAATGTTTCTTTTGCACATGTTCCTTTATCCCTTTCAAATAGAATAGGTGTTTGTATTAAAGCACATAGCGCGATGTGTATGAGGAATAACTGTACACTGTCTTGTTCTCAATAGCTTGTAGTCTTGAGAAAACTGCTTCTTGCTTATGGTGATTGAGTTGGTGACATTCATCTCTGCAGTTGTTGTTTAAATGGACCCCCTAGGCATTGTGCTACCCATGTGCACTGTTATAATTTGCATACATTTTGACTGGGGTAGTTAACAGTGGTGCAGATTAAGATTTTGGCCTTTGTGCTTCATTGGAATTTTTATTTAATTTCTGCACTGAAAACGTTTTTGTATGGTTTTAAATTATAGAATGTTTTGGTTTGACTTCAAAAGAAGCTTTGTTGTAATTTGTGAAATAGAGTTCATGAGTGTACAGCAGCTCTGTTTTGTCCATTTTAAAGTTTAGGTCACTACTAAAGATGGTACTTAATTTATTTTAATAAGGTGAAACTTCCAACATAAGTAAACATTATTTTTTATTACATGTGAATCAGGTAGAAAGAGCATGTATTAATGCCTGTAAAAAGAACTGTATAGTGTTATATCTTGAAATTGTTAAATATGCTTTTTTATTAGTGCTAAATCCTTTCAAAGAACAGCTGCACCCCATGTAATTCTAATTGTGGATATTTTTAAACATCAGAGCTATGGTCAGACTGTGCCTTATTTCAGTAGTTTTGCAGAATAGTGTCATAAAATCCCCTTTAGAAATGAGCTATGGTTTCTAAATTGATCAATGGGTCATTCATTTCAAATGAATGCCACACATCGTGCAGAATCTCTGTGATCAGAGCATGAACAAAGAGCAAAAGTGGGAGTCCAGTAACGCAACTTGCATATTGGATGATTACGAAGAGCATTATGCTTTTAACTTCGTGTTTCAAAACTCATTTCCTTTAAATGGAACTATCTGATATGTACAACGACCAAATTGAGAAACATGTCTTCTCAACACAAAGAATTAACATTTTATGTGTGTGTATATATACACCGTATACTAAGGCATTAAAAACACAAAGGCTATTGGTTCCAGTATTCTCTTGTTGCATTTGTAACACCTTTCAGTACAGCATATGTTCACGGCATTCTATTTCCTAGACCTTAGGTTAGGTAAGGCTTGTATTGAGCAGTTCATGCAGATTCACTATGAGTTGCATTTTTTATCTTTTTTTAAAGACTCAGCTATGTGGGATAGAGATGGTGGTGCTCACTGTACATTGATATTGTAGGACCTGGTTTCAGCACATGAAGAACCCTGTTATATCTTGACACTGTAGCCGTGGACAGATGTTTGCACACTACAGAATGCCAGTATCATTGGCGAATTCTAATCCTACTAAATAAACCAGTAAGGACAATAAAAACTACAATGTATTAACAGTGGGCACCTATATTTACAAAGCGTGTGTATGGAGGTGTATACCTTTATCCACAATTGTGTAAAGCCTCCAGAAGAAATTCAAAAGCTAGTAGGGAGCTTTTTAATTTTTATGAATTCTCTTAACTTTTGTTATTACAAGAGGGAGTTGTCCAGCCAATCTTATTTACAGACTGTTATATTAATATGTCTTGAATAAGGCGTTTTAAGTTTGTTTAAATGTGATGGATTGCTCCTGTCACACATTTTGATGTAGACATAGATGGAGAACCTTGAATGGCCTGAACTAGGAAAATGGACCTATAGTATTTTTACTTTAAGAGTGTGGAGTTGAATACCTGGGCCAGCTGTTGAAATAGGATATTTTAAAGCAAAATTCTTTTTGGACAAAATCATTAAAATGTTCTGCTTCTGTTATCTACAGTCCTTGCTTTCATGAATTGAAAGTCCAACCCCTTTGCTTAATAGTTTCAAAGACCTGCAAAAGTAATATAAATATGATACCCAGTACATTTAACTTTAAACCATCTTTTTACCATGTAATGCTGCCTTGAAAGAACCTGAAGTCAAAAGACTGTCCTCAGTCTGATCTGTAATTGAACAGCAAAGCATTGCAGTGACATGAAAGAATGTACAGGGACAGACCGCGATCAGTTTTGTTGTAATGTATGCCTGGGACACTTCTCTTTAAAGACTTTGTATGATTGGAGTTGAGAATTTCACAAAATTATACTGAAAATGGTGTGAAGGCTCCTTCTGTCTGGTTGCAGCAGTTATCCTAAGATGTAAAGAAAAAAAAGACTTGATGTTTGATATATCCTCTAGGTAAAAACACCAATGAGAAAACCTCATCAAACTGTCAACCCCCTGGCCAGTGAGCCAGAGCACCCTGCTTTCCTTTATGTATAGCTTGTGATATAATAAAATCGCAAAATAAAACTAGCCCAGAAGTCTATGCTTGTATTGGTTCAGCTACAAATGAGGAAGGACACACAAATTAAAATGAACATGTAAAACATTTTTCTTCAAGGGGGATCTGTATTTTTTTTAAAAGTCTTAAAGGCGTTTAAAGAAGTTGCAACAGTACTTCTAGAAAATATAACAAACATGATGGAATCACATGCTAAAATTGTGTATGTACTCACGACTGTGGCCACTAACTGGCACTGGTAGTTTTTTCATCCTCTGCTGAATTACTAGTTGTGTGGTTTTTCCATTGTTCACTTTAACTGTACGGAGTATGGATCAGAATTTTATTTTAATTTTATTTCAGCTTTTCAGGAAGCTTTCCCTTTTTGGCATTAATTACTACTGAAAGCCATTTAGCTGTGGAATCTGAAACACTTCCTACTCAAAACTGAGTTCAGCTCAGGAGAATTTTGCACTTACAGTAGGTGAGCAGATTACTCAACATTGGTCATTATACATCCATAATCCATATAATACATGCTCTCTATCTTCACTTTGAGTTACAGTAGATTATTTCATTCATTGGGAACAGCAGCTAAACTGAATAAGAGAAACTAGATTAGGAACGCAAGCAATCAGTGCTTTTAAAAGTGTTACAAGGAAAGATTGATCACTTGAACTGGCATATATGGTTCCTGTAAGCAGTTGTATACCATGTGAATCCTTGGAATTGCTGTAATAATTATGTTAATTATTGATGTCCATCTAAAACAATATAAACAGTGAATGAAAATAAAATTATTGACCTTTGAAAGACATCAGCATACAGTAATACTACACGCAGAGAAACTAGGTTCTGCTAAGCTAAAAAATAAGTACAGTATATTGTTATTGTTTTTAGTAGCTCACCTTTAAACTTTTCTTCCTTGAGCAAACTATAGAATTTGGTTTACCTCACTTTCATATTATAAAACATATGAGCACAACAGACCTTGAGTAGAAGTACACTTTTACTTAACCTTTTTAAATTTTTGTGAATTTTGAACTCCAAACCTCCTAACTCCAAAATGTCACAAAATGCAGCAGACGTGATTGATTACTTTATGATGCACAATTGATTACTTTATGAAGTTTTAGAAGTCCCCCCACCCCTTGCTCAGTTTGCTTCAGATGTGGGCTTCTCTGCAGTTGGTGGCAGAAGTGAAGCCTCCCGTTGAGGAGAGTCCGTCTTCTCCTGGGTTGCAGGTCGGGATGTGGCAGGTGCTTCTTCAAGACTCGGAGGTCTCGGTGAGGCTTCAGGCTGCTGTATTTCTTTTTGGTTAATTGGAGTTTGCTAAACGGAGATAACACCCAGTAACTTACAATTAATAAAGCTGGATTGGGTCTTCGGACATTGGTCATAATCAGCTGTAAGGCTATTTTAAATTCAATTATTCTGTGTTGAAATTGCCTAGAATAATTAGAAATGACATTGCAATCAATAAATTGATCTTCCTCTTTAAAGCATTTGAACTGTCTGCAGTTGGACTCACTTTAAAAGGTGCAATTTTGTATTTTTCTGGCTCATTAGTTGCATATGAGCTACATATTTTCTGCAGAATTATTGACTTTTCACAAAGTGGAATTTTCAGATGGTTCTGTTCTCAGCATTGTGAAAAGCTCTAATGTTTATTCTCATAACTCCTAGAGGTTGCTTGTTCTTAAAACAACAATGAATCAACTGGGAATTGATTCAAAGCAAGTCATTGAGAGTAGCATGAAAACCAGTGGACACGGTCAGCAGTGAACTATCTCTGGTTTATATTGTATTTCATTCTACTTATTACTTGGAAAGAATGTATTCTGAAAAGGCTTTGTGGATCAGAAAAAGACTAGTACTTGAAATTGTATTTTGAGGCCGTACTGGATCCAATATTCCTTTGTTGTGTTTTTAATACCTCTCTGAATTTACTGCTGCAGGCTGCTTTACAGTGGCCATGCCCTGCCTGGAAGTGTCTTCCTAGAAGCTACTTGGGGTAGAATTGTTAGCAAGGCAAATAAAGAACATAAGCAGAAAAACAGAGTAAAACAAGTTCAGTGCATCAACAAAATGGCTGGAACTATTGTTTCAACTAGTTGTGTCCTAACTCCATTTGTTCCAACCATCAAAGTTTTATTTAAAATCAACACCACTTTATAATGTGTTTAAACAAAGTCATAATTGGCTTGTAGTTAAGAAACTCATTCAGCACTGCAGAAAATGCTACTTTGACACAATCAGCTATGGATAGGATTCCCAAAGCAGTCACGCACTGTTGGCTGAAGTGAGTGGACCAGGCTATCCTCAACTTCCCTTGCCTACACATCACCCATATAGTGTTGCAATAGTGCAGGTTTCTGAGTTAACCGTACAAGATCTTTATCCCTCTCATGCCCACACAAGAGTGAAAACACTCAAGTCAAGTTAATCAACAGCTGAAAAACTAGTGATTCTAAAGGGGGAAGGGCGAAGTTTATAAAAGAAAAAGTTCTGAGACCTGAATTTGATTGTGGGGTTTATTTACGTACCATGAGTTTCCAAACGCTTGGACTCTCGATGACTCCCCAAACCAGGTTCGGAAAACTTTGCCTTAAATGCTTGTGAAATCCAAGCAATTGTTTATTTTAGCTCTGTGTATTGGTGCAGAGGGATTCAATGCTCTTACCGGGTCTTTGTTCATTTTTTCTTTCTCGGCTCTGCTGTTGGTGCTGAAAGAATTCCTTTCTACCCAGGTTCTAAGTTTTGCAACGCCCTCTTCTGACCTGGCAGTGTAATTGATGTAAACTGGAGAGATGCGGCGAGGCAGATCCCAAGTTCCCACATATGAGCCCCATGCTGTCTGCTTCTGTACAGAAAAAATATCAGAGGCTTTCACAAATATAACTCCAGCGTCTTTATCAGATCTGTATCATAGAGATCAGGATTTAAACATTAAGTGGAAATGCTTTCACCAAAGAAGTATTGGAGCAGAACTGTGAGACTCTGAAATATAACTCTTCCCAATACTCATAACTTACATTTTAATGCCTGTCAATACATTTTTAACACCAATAACTAGAAAAATAAGTCATAAATCAGAGAGGTTTGCACTCAAAGAATAATGATAATTTAACTATGATTTGCCATAATGTACTGTATATTCTTTGTTACTGTATTTATAGCTTTTAGTTGGTGTAAAAATGTGATACATCATGGCTTCTTCCCAGAACACAATGAACAAAAAAGATAGTATGTACTAGATAAGATATGCAAAGAAATGTTTTCTTTGCTTGATTTTATTCTCAAACTGGGAAAGGGGTCAAAGAAAACCAAAAACAGTCCAATACTTTTAATTGAACAAAGGCCAGGTTGGAAGTGAAGGAAGAAGACCCAACCTTGGATTTTAATCCGTGCAGGAGGTGACCGCGGTCATTGACGATGAATTGAGTGTGTCCATCCAATGTAGAGGGCCTCTGCAGAAACCATAACAGAGGAAAGTAGAGCACACACATTTGTTACAGTACCTACAGTATCTTGACTTTACCTCTCCACCTTAAAGAGGTGAGTTTAGTCCCTATTTTCAGTCACTCACTTTTGTCACAGGCACAATGGACAATGACAATGGAGGTATTGATCTTTGTGATCTGATTTCCATTGTGACCTGCTTTGGTTATGCCTGCGTTACAATGTAGAATGTTAAATATTAGTACTATGTAGGTGTACTTTTCCACAATGCTTGTGATTCACATTTAAGATCAACTTATATTTTTTACAGTTTGGGGTTTGTTCAAGGCTAAATAATAACATTAACATAAATATTTTGTGTGTTCGGGGGATTTAATGATGTTTTAAACAGTTTAATTGAGAATATTTCAGGGTTAAGTCAGGTTGGATTTGAAATTGGTACTATCAATGTAACCTGAAGGAACAGATATTGAAATGTATAATACTAACTTAACGTGCAATATAGGTTCATACAGAATATAGGACTAAAGTGGCATTAACATCTTAATCTAATGTACAAAAGTTGCAAAAATTGTATTTAAGGATGTTAAATTTGATAGGAAAGCTAACTGTTCCATTAGCCTGGGACCTATAGACATAACGTTGCTGGGTAGGGTTTGCAAAAGACAAAATTTTGAAATTACAATAAACATTTGACTTTTAATGTAACTTACAGAAACTGCCATTAAGAGGGTAGAATCATGATTGCACCAACAGTATACACTGTAGGTTCAGAAATTGAAGATGAAGATGACTAATGTAACATTTTTAGTATTGCAAAAATGATGTTAAATGATGTACAGTATATTACCCTTGTGCTGAATAACATGTTTTCTTGTTAAAAATACAAAAACACTATGTCTTACTGTAGCAAATACTTTGAGATACGCAGCCCTAAAATTTATTACAACTGACTTAAAACAATCACTTGCTTAAGACCTGAAAGTGATGCACAGTATGTGTTTAAGACCCTGTATCCCTCAATGAAGTTGTCCCAGAATTCTAGTGCTAGAAGTTTAGTACACAAGTCATGGAATCATCATAGCACTCCAAAAGCTTGGTAGAATGGTACAACACGCAGAGCAAAAGTACAAAATAACCAGGGAGATTCACCATTGTAAAATTTCTTAAGGGTGAACAGACATGAAAACCTAAAAGCAATTAGGTTTATTACGATATACCTGATATTGGCCTATTTTGGGTAGAACAGCCTGCAGTAAAATCTAGCTACAAATGTAGCTACAGTACAAAAGAAACATGTGGCTAAACATTACATTACGACACACTAACATCTCATACCTCTTTGAACTGTTTGGGTATGGTCCAGCTCTGAAGCTTTTGGGATTTGAAAGCGTCTTCGTACTAGAAAATCAAAGATAGTGCATCGTCGTCATTTTAAAACTAGTAAATCTGCCACTGCCAGTATATATTTTCTTCACTACTGAAAGAAACGTTGTTTTTTTCTTTCTCTCTTTCATTATTCCATTATTAACCTCATATTGTTACTATCAATGGTAATGTATGATTTTCACGTTTAAAAAAATGCTAAACCTCAAACTTTAAAAGAATAAGCGCCTACTCCTATAGATCTATCCTTTCGTTTAAATTATTTTATAAAGAATGTCTGAAGACTGTCTCTATTGCTGCAAATGTAACAAGAAATGACATCTTATCACTTTACAATGTGTTGAGAGGGTTACTTATTAATGACTTCGGTGATTACTCTTCACTATGCATTTCATAGTGTAACGTTACTATCAAGAAAGACACGCTTCCCCGTGGAGTTCCCCTTCTTTTTTTCTGGAAACGTAACACTGCGTTTGGCTGTCAAGGTGACACAAAATGTGACGACAACAGACAAGGTAATTAAATCATGAATTAAAGCTTGCAGAAAATATAGATTCTGAGTATTCTTACCTGGTTAGCTGTGAAGCTCGACGCCATCTTTATGCCTCCGTTTTTGTTTACAAGCGTTTCTTGGCAACCGCTTTTCACAGCCTGTGTAGCGTAAGTACAGTACATGGATATTGAATTTTGTATTTCATTTTTTTAAATGCCAAAATCCAGGTTAAAAAACTCAAAAATATTAAAATAAAAATTTTTCATTCGCACAAGAATTTAAAAGCAGAGTTTTTTTTATGTATTTTAAACTGCTTTAGAGCATGAAATTAACATTGTTTCTTTGTACAGTGTATAAAATATAATAAATCATGTCAAGCTAAAATGTGGTTGGCTGTATGCTGCAACTCGGGAAACTACACTGGATTCCACAAATACACTACTAGAGACAGAATGAGGTTTCAAAAAGTACTCTTTTTGAGATTTCAACTTTAAGAAGCTTAAATATTTAAAATAAACTCTCTGATTTTGGTAAGTGAAAACTTAACTTTCATCCGTCTTCTTAATAGCAAATATAAATAAAAATATTTTGTATGTGACAAACCATGCATATTTTTTGCTCTTTCTTAATGTATGGAGGCGCATTGCTGCTACCAAGGTAAAAAAAAAATCTTTGCCAATTAGACATAACTTTGCACAGACAGTACAGCACCCATATTGGAAGCTATTGATTGCAAACAGACAATACTTTGCATTTCTTCAAAAAAAAACTTTTCTGCATAAAAAGTATACGAAAGTAGTCAAAATTCAAATTGAGGATTTAATTTAAAAAATCTACATAACATTTATCCATTTGAAAACAAATTATATGTTTCATTCAGGTTTTGGGGCTAGACTAGATTTTACAATTAACCTGTTGGCATATTCATAATCGGCTTCAGTGATAAGCAAAACAATGTCAACAGCACTGAAGTAATGTAATCTATGCTTCTACGGTTACAGTTGTTTCTCAAGGTTAAATACAAATGTAAATCAAAAAAGGGCACTGTGAGGTATGCTACTATGTACTGTATACAGTAGTGTATAATGTCTAATGTTTAAAGTCAGTCCATCTTGAATTTTTGTTTCTTGCATTTCCCACAGCAAAGACATCTGCAAAAAGCTATCATGGTGCCCAGGATGGCCAACAGAAAAGTGAGCGAGACCACAGCCACATCCAGGCAATGGTAAGAATACCAAGGCATCTTATAGGACTCTGTGCGCAGGTGTCCTGCCCCCTTGTTCCTCATGATGTATTCAATCCAGAAGAAGGCATGATCTAAAGGCTTCACGGGCTGGTCCCGATGAAGTCTGGACATCCTCTGCATGTTCAGCCGGTAGGAAGGGTCCTCCAAGACTTCCCGAAGAGCCTGAAGCATGTCAGCAGTCTCCAGGGTCGTGACTTCCAAAACCTTTGCCACCCCTCTGGCCTCCAGACGAACCATGTTATCAAACTGGTCAAAGATCAGAGGGATGCCAACTATTGGCACCCCATGGTAGATGGCCTCATATATACCATTGGTGCCCCCATGAGCCACAAAGACTCTGGTTTTAGGGTGCCCTAAGAGGTCATTCTGCGGCATCCATTTGACCAGTAAGGTGTTATTACCAAGGGTAGAAGGTCTCTCCCCTAGGTGTCTCCAGATGACTTTCTGAGGAAGCTGGGCGAAGGCAGAAGCTATTTTCTCAGTCAGCTCAGCTGGAAGGCCATTGACCAGTGTTCCCAGTGACATGATAATCGCTCCATGTTCTCCTGAGCTCTCAACAAAATCATTCAGATCTGGGGGCAGGGGTTTAGAGGGCTGGCATTGGAAGCCTCCCATGTAAATGACATTGGGCATGGTGGGACGCGGGAACTCAAAGACAAAGTCCACTCTCATTAGCCATAGGTCTGCCCCCTGAATGAGTGAGTAGATGTTAACATCATGGCCAAAGTAGCGATCACATACAACCTGGTAATGAGGTCGGGTCACGAAATGATCAATGTAGAGGCCTATGCCATAGTGGAGAATGTTCTTGGCTCTTTGGATGATGCCCATTTTATCTGACATTCGGGAGCCAATTGTAGGAACATAGGACAGAGGGGATGGGGCAATGGCGAAGTGACCGTCCCCATTTGTGATCCAGCGGACATTAAAGACCAAAGGCAACCGTAGAAAGTAACTCACAAGGACTCCTCCACCAAAACCAGGATCGGTCAAGACTAGGTCAAACTGAGCTTGCTGGAGTCGCTTCATAAGGTGTTTGTCTTCAAACATGGTGAGGACCATTTGTGCGGTCATCCTGTGTGCATCGTTGAGCAAGGAAATGATTTCTCTCTGCAGGGCAATGAAAGCAAGAGGAGAACCTTCTCCTCGGCGAATCTCAATGTTCCTCCGTAGAAACGAAGACATGTAGTCGTGACTTTCCAAGTTCAAGACTTCATTTAGTGGGACGGTGATGGAAGTGTAGTGGGGTGCCTTCTCTGAAATGTACCAGCTTGTGGAGGACCGTATCACAGTCAGGTTATGGCCACGTTCATATAGGCCCAAGAGGAGGATGTTCATGTTTACCCAATGGCTGCCATCCACAGGGAACACCAGAATCCTACCACTTAAACAGCCTGGCACAAACAGAGTGAGGAGGGTGAAGGTGACAGCTGGAGATAGCAGCATTTGTAGTCTAAAATAAATAAGACAGGGATATTTTTAACTCTTCATTTGTTAAAGATTATTAAAGCAGCTGATTAAAATGGTAGTTTAAAGAGGAATTTCAAAACGCAAATGAGATTAAAACAAAAAAATTGTGTGGCCCTTCAAGACAGGAGCTACTGTAACTGCCGTTCTATTCAAATGATTTTACTCAGTTATTACATATCACTGAACTGTCACGGAAGAAAAACACTCAAATGTTTTTTAAGAAAACATAAGTCTGACCTAAGCCGTATGTGGGGCATAGCACAGATTTTTTTTTAAGTACCCAATTTTATAAACTACCTATTCTATTAATGCTCTGTTTTTCTTCCAATATATCTCAAAACCAAGTCATTAAAAATAATTGGAAAACATAGAGGTCTGTGGACTTTGAGATTTGAACTGACTGTCATAGTTAACAATTAAAAGTTTTTCATTGCATGTTGGTGAAGTATTATGCTTTCAAATCTGTGTAAAATCAATTTCAGCTGCAACCATTCACATTCTATTTAAATGGGTTTTGTTCTTAAAAAACAAAATAAAAAAAACACTTAAAAAACACTAAAATGTAACTGGTCTGAATGTAATTGTTGTATTTTTGTTTTGTTCTGTAGGAATACTGTACATGGCTTTCAGGCTTTACTGAATGTTTAACTAAATCAATCTAACATTGCATACACAATCACAAAAAATGTTTTCCGTATAATTTTGACATTATTATGATTAACATAGCATTGATATTTAATTATTGTTAGAATAAAATACAAATACCAAAACCATACTTTTCCTCTACTTATAATCAATTTAAAAAGTTTAAAAAGCAGTTTGAAAAAAACAGAAACAGCACTGTACCTGGTTTCAGTAGTTCCTTGGTGCAAAAGGGACTTATTCTTGAGAAACACAGTCATCACAGAACACCCTGCTCCAATTTGAGGAATATTTTCTAATCTAAATCAAGCAGTTGACAAAGAGTGGAGCACTTTAAGCTGAGCACAGTAAATGTAGTAAATGAACTTTCACCCTTTTTTCTACCACTTCCTTTATTCTGCAGCAGCAAAGAGGATTAGCTGTAGCAAGTGCTCTCTGTTCTGAAATTCCCCAAAGCCCTGGCTCATACTGTTTAAGGTCTCCAGGCAGAATTTGTGGAATCCTCACATTTCAAATATGTATGTTCAATTGTTGGAAAGAAATTCCTCAGAAGAAAAATATTATCATTATACCTGTATATGTGTCTGTGTCAACTGTGTAATACCCAAAATGATGGAAGTCTTGTAAAATAATATCCAGGTTAATATGCTACTACACCGCCAGGACTATTTTCCCTCTTTCGGCCGCGCAGGAACTTTAAAACGAGGTTATCCAAATCTGTGCAGTGACTAAACATTTGCAATTATTGATCTCCATTTGGTAAGAACAAACATGCACACTTTCAACAGCCATCTTTAACATTTCAACAATGTTTATGTACGCTGGGGTCATTTATTAAAGGTTTATTTATTTATGGTCTTGCAATGGTTAGCACAGCTGCCTCGCAGTACTGGGACCCTGGGTTCAGTTCCTGGTGCGTGTAACGATCAGTTCTTTATGGACCCTATGCGGACGACATAATCCAGAATTGTGAGGAAACATTAGGAAAAAAATCATGCAGGAATATGGGGATGAAAACAGGGGGGCGTGTCCAAGGTGTGCTGGTGCACGGTGGAGGTGTGGCCGAGGCAAACAATCCAAAAGTAATCCAGAGGGTAATCCAAAAACACAAGAATAAATCCATAGCCAGTTGATTGAACAGAGATTAAAACCTTAACGGGACCAGGGGCTTCCAGATCCCGGACCCGCACGATACGGAAATCAGATGCAGAGCCCGGATGAACGTCAGCGCCTGGCTTTTAAGGTGGACTGGGAACAGGGGTCAGGTGCACATAATCAAGTCTGAAGCGAAAGGGCTGGAGCACCCTTAAGGAGGAGGGACTATGATCGTGACAGTGCGCTGTCTGTGAAGAGTTTGAAAGTTCTCCCTGTGTTCATGTGGGTTTTCTCAGGGTGCGCCAGTGTCCTCCTACAGTCCAAAAAACATACTGTTATTGGAATTGGCTCCCGGAAAAATTAGCTCTGGGGGTTTGTTCCTTGTGATGGACTGGCGTCCCATCCAGGGTGTACCCTGCCTTGCACCTGTTGCAGGTTCTGGTTTCCCTGCGACCCTGAAGTGGATGAAGTGGTTAGAAAATGGATTGATGTGCAGTTGCAGAAATTTAAAGAGCGCGAGGGGGAAGTGTTAGAAACAGGTAATTCCAGATTGAAGAGAATAGCCAAGTGGTCAGAGAAGCCTTGTTCAAGGGAAGAGAAGTGAGAAATGAAAGAGTCATTTGTTGAGTCATGTTGATATGTTAGAGTTACAGTATCCTCTGTTATTAGTTACAGAGATCTCAATGTTAAACTCAGGTGTAATATATGCCAGATTGATTACATTTTCTGTAGTCTGTAATAATTAACTTAAGATGCTGACATCATGCAATACACACACTCTCTGAAGCTCACGTTTTTTGTCTACTTCCATATATAAGGAAAATGGCATTTTAACTAAGGATTATTCTGTTTGCCCAACAGGAAACCACCATATACTTTAAGTGTCCTTTTATCTAAAAAAGAAGTAAACATACAGTACACGGTTATTCATATGATTATTTTAAATTATACAAAATGAAAATATTGCACAGATAGTACAATAGCAAAGACAAAAGGATAAGTGTTAAGAATAATACATTGCTAGAACCAGATTTGATAGATATTTGCTGTAGAACAACCTTTGCTGTAGTTTTACTTGTACTTCCAAAAAAAAAATCAGAAAAAAACATTGATGTAAGAAAAACTTTCCATTTATTTTTCTGTTATCCAAACTGACAAATCTTTGCTTTGCAGGTCTAGACATTGACAGTTGCACTCAGAAAACTAAAAGCATATCTTACTCTGGAGCAAAAAGTGAACTAAACCACTCCATGCATTCCAGCAGTGTATAAACAAGCATAAAACAGAAGTAATAGATTAATAGCAATGTGTACACAGAGTGTCTGTCACTTCAAGTAGTGTATAAATTCAGAAGTAACAGACAAACTCAAATTTAGAAGCAAAAGCAGCAGAATAGTTTTTGATTGGATGATAGTGATATTTGATGATTGGCCATAGTGAGCCCCACATGCACCAATGTAGAATACCAAGTTTTAGGCATCAACAAATGGACGTTCTTAACTAAACTTCAGGAGGGATAGCGAGAGACAAGTTAATCTCACCCAGCTGTTTTAAATCCAAATCATTACAGACCTTTGCTATATATAACTGTTGCACACATCTCTCACTTTTTCACATTCATCCCACCTCCACCCCAAATAGCAAATTCTTTGCAGCTGCTCCTTGCTTAACTCCTCTTTCTGAATGAAGGACAAGCCTCCTTATCCTATGGCCATTGATAACCAAGCAGGTTAATCCCAAACATTCACAAAGCTCTCTAACAAAGTAAAACAAAGAACAATTTCAATAATTATAGAGTTTAGGATAAGAGTTTTGATTCTGGTCCTTGCCTGAGACTTGCATGTTCTTTAGACGTGGGTATCACAGTTTTTAAAAAAAAATCCAATACAGTTCAGTACAACACAGTAAAAATACAGAACAACTGCAGCAATTGCAATAGAAATGATTTCAGATTTCAGATCATGAACCTCAGCAATTTTTCACTGGTCTCTTTTTATAATATGTATTTTACAATGAGGACATACTTCATTAGTATTAACGATCAAAGTTTCAGAATTAACACAAAGTAACAGAACAAGAAACAGTTCATTTACAGTAGCTAGCATTAATATGCATGTAAAGTCTTCATCAGGCTAAAGATCATTTTATTCAAGATATGTTAAGTAACATTTACATGTAATGCGTTTCAGACACCTGAGATTGCATAGATATTTGCATATGGTAACCTTAACCCTTTCCATTATGTTAAATAGTTGGTTTACATTTTTCATATTTGCTTTCAGACATTTTGGACTACCCAAGGCACAATTGTAGTCTAATCTACCCATTATAATCCATAAATCCCAAATACATATAGTATTCCTTAAATGGGCTTCAGCAACCTCGCATCAAAAGGCACTGGCTGGAAACTATTAAACAATTTCTGTAGCTGTGAAGATAAATGTGTCAACCTTCTTCCAAGTGCAACCCAGCTGTGAGACATTATCACACTAATAATGTGTTAGAATTATTAGAATAGACTAAGATGGCTTCCTTCTTTGTCCTATATTTGTGATGTGCAGACCTGTCTGACCACAGGAATGTCAGTAAGCCAATGGTACGGAGAAGGAACTGTTTCAAGGAGAAACAGTTGTTTTTTTTTTTGTTTGTTTGCCCGACCTCATATGTGAAATATGAATTAGAACCATTTTTTTCTTTCATCAGGATAATATTTTGCATGTTTTTACAACATGTTCACTTGTTGTTTTCAAAAGGGAGAAAAATGACACAATTAGTTTATGAGTCATTGAGGTATTCTATGTTGTAAGCCACTGGCCCCTCCATGGAGAAACCAAGGTAAAAAGAAACCTTTTCAATGCTGTACCCGCTCCTTACACCCCCAAGATAAACTGGACGAACTGGAATTTTTAGATTTCCATCATAATGGACATAAACATCACCGTTCTCGGTTGTGCCTTTTACACGAAGCAAAAGGTTTTGCACTGTTTTCTCCCTCCATATGGCTCCACTTTGCCAGAGACTGTTTTTGGAATTCTTTTCAGGCCCTAAGCTGTTATCAAGCTTTCCCTTGTGCACTATTCTTCTCAGTTGGGTGGATTTGCCGAGGTAGAAGTGTGCTATGGCAGATTTTGTATGACAAACATGGGCAAAGCGACGATGAAAGGATCTCCTAATCGATGTCACGTAGGTACAAATGTTTTTAGATGCATTTTCCGGCAAAACATTACTCCCAGGCCACAACAGTAACATGGCCAAGTAATAGAGTTCTGTACAATTCGAATGGGTTCCTTCTTCCTGCAAGGCTTCGTTGAGAAGGGCTGTCAGCGTTGTGTAATCCATGAGTGGGGCTGACCTCCGATTAATGCAGTACAGAACAATGTTGGCCAAGATAATGTTTGTTGTATCTTTCAAACTTTTCTTTGTTGAATTTTTATAAATGAACGACCAGCTATTTAGGATTTTTTGCATGTCATACCCTTTCTTCTCATTTAGACATTGGAGCAGTCCAGAAAAGGTATCTGCTCTTTCTTCTTCTAAAAACCTCCTGTGGTCTTCAATGTTTTGTTGTAAACTGAGTTTTGGTTGGTTGACCCTTTCTGATTGCCTTTCGTTTTCAGAGCTGCAAAAAAGTTTGATGTACTTTTTGAAGTGGTCTGAAACCTTTCTCTTGTTTCTGTCTTCTGCTGTTTGTTTCTCTATAGACCTTGGTTTCAGATAAGTGAAGTAGTTCTCAAAGAAAACAAATGTCTCTTTGACTTGAGGCTTTAAAGTGACAAGAAACTTCTCGTGATTCTGCAGTACTGAAATGAATTGAGCGTTCACTTCACTATCGTCTTCATGAAGACTGCTGATTGGCATCTTGTTTTTGAGAAAATTCATCATTTTTATGTGATTCAGTTCATCAGATTTGAAGAAGGGGACCTCCCTGACAACATCAAAGATTATCATAGCTACATCCATTTCACCAATATGCCCAGAAGTATTGTAAGTGCTATGCTTTTTCTTGCGATATTCAGGGGTATCAGTGGAATCATCACTCTTTGCCAATTCTTGTGAATCCTTAAATGCTTTTGTGGCCTTCTGTGCTAACTGCAAGTATTTTTCCAAGTCCTCTGGTGTGAGGATTTTACATTTAGTCTCGGCACATTCAATTTCATGTTTCAGTTTACTTTTAAAGACCTGTCCTAAAGTGTCTGCAATGTAGGAATTATATTTTTTGTGTTTTGCATCCTGTGCCCATTTTAGTGCAGACTCAAAGTCCTTCTCTCTCAGGTAGAAATGTCTCGCCAGTGCTTGAGGAATAGTTGCATTCTTGTCAAACCTCTTTGTGGCTTCAACCAAGACATCTTTGATCTGGGTAGCACCTTCTTCCTGCTGCATCTGTTCGATCAAAGGAGAAAAAAGCGTGTCTTTGTCATCTCCATATTCTCTGCGCTGCCTTGTAATTAACATACTCTGGATGTTTTGAATAAGGATATCTTTGCCCATGCCAGATTTGTACAACATATCACAATGAAGTAAATTTGTTGTCATTTCACTTAATTTTAGATTGTGTTTTTTTGTCAACACTTGGAGGCAGTGGTTAGCAATCATTTGATGGAGAAATCGAACGCCCTGATAAGTGCCGTATTCTTCAACATTAAAGCGAATCAGGAGCGTAGAGTAAGGATTCATTTTCTCTTCCAGTGTTTCTCTCCCCCACAGGGCATTTTTGATCCCTACAAATTCTTCACAGAGGGAGACTGACATAGAGGAGCCATTCACGTAAGAATTCAACAAAGCTAAAAAGGAAACTAATTGTGCTTCCTTAGTGGACACATTCAAGTCTTTTAGAGTGTTATGGACCACATTTTTAATGTAAGTTTCATTGAAATTGCTTTTCATGATCATAAAAGCATAGAATGTTTCTGGTTTTTCATGATGGACTCTAAGTTCATTAAGTTTGGCTTCAAAGAAACCTTGTTCTTTCTGAGAGAGTTTGTTAGTGATGTACACACTATCGATCAGACTGTTTTTGGAACTTTCAGCTGGGAATTGAGACCTCATGCAATTCAGAATTACAACCATCAAAGTTTCTTGTTTTTGCTTCACAGGTGCTGCATTAAGAATGCAACGATGCAAGTCTCTAATACTTTCCATTTCTTCCCAGTCATCTACTAAAAGAAGGACAGGGGTATAGGTTGACTGCTCTCCTTTTCCACAAGTCAGTAAGTGTATCACTTGCACAGCTATTTCTGTGCTCTGAGTTGTATTATTTTTTAAGACAGCACATCTAAATTTTTTCCTCAGGTTCCACAAAACATGCATTGCCAGTGTGGTTCCTCCACAGCCTGGATGATGAAACAAATTTAGTATTACACATGGAGTTGCAAACCCTCCTTCAGGTGTGATCAGGTTGTATAGCTCCTCGTATTTGTCCCTTTTAATAAATGGCAGAGATCCAGGAGTTTCAGAAAAATAGAAGTTCCACCAGGTGACTTTCCCCCCTCTATAGAAATCTTCCTCCTTTATGTTTTTAAAATCATCAAAACGAGCATTTTTTTCAATTTCTGTGTTTTCGCATTCATTTTCACACACAATGTCAAGGGCTGTCATAAGGTCTTCATCCTTTTTTACCAGAAGTACAGAGCTGGAACCAGAAGATGGCAAAAATCTACTAGAAGACTGTGTATGTGGTTGTTTTAATTTCAAAATTGTGCCATTGATCTCATTTAGGTTCAAATCATAAATGCACTTGCTAGTAATATCCATTTTGCATCGGATCTCAACTAAATCTTTCCAGTAAGTGAAAATAGATGCATTTTTGCAAATGCAGAGCATGTTATCTGCCCCTTCGAGCTTCTGGTAGAATGTACAGAATGTCTCAAGGACTGGGTCTGATATCTCAGTAACTTCTGAATGTAGCAGAAACATAACAAGGCTCCTTCCTGTTGGCAAGACATCAGGATTGCAAAGAAAATGAATCACATCTTTGACCTCCCCTGCACGTTTCTTCAGCCACTCGCTGGGAGTAAACGGCTTATCTGCTTCACTGTCACCGTTTGTTCTTCCATTACAAAATACCCAACTGGTTTGCCTGAACAAGTTCAGCTTTCCAATGATAACTGATACAGCCTCACCGGTGTTGTAATTCCTGGGGTAGTGGAGGTTTGCTATCCGGTCCTTGCGGAAGAAGTTGCAGACTCCATTTAGTGCCGACTCTGGATCAAATTCTAACACTGCAAACAACTTCATCTCTCTTAAGAACTGCAGAAATTCCAATTCGCTCGGGTGGCATTTGTTTGTAACAATGACATATGTGCTGTAAAGTGAGTTTTCAAGGGTGTCTTTCCCAAAGCCAATCAATCGTTTTAGCCTCTGGCCTTGATTGCTTTGTCCTGGCTCCTTAGAGCCTTCCATCTCGCTAGCTTTTCTCATTGACGCCAGGAATTTCACGTTTTCCTTGATTTCACTCAGCTGACTCTGCAATTCTCGCATATTTTTATTTGCAAGAATATTTTTGCTGCTTGCACCATCCCGTATAAAAAGAAAGTCCTCTTTATGTTTTTTCCCTTGTTTGTCACACGTAATCATTGTGATGTTGAACACCTCCTCCTGAGTTAAAGAAAAGCTAGGAACCACATCAACCTCTATAACGCATCTGTTTGACATTGTGGTATCAAGGCTCAAAACCTGAACAAACCGTGGCTGTCTAATACAGTTTTTGGCAATGTTAGTGTGCTCTGTGAAGTAATCTTTCAAACTCTTATTAAAATGATCCACAAATTTATTGGGTGATGGCACTGAAATTCCAATGACTTCGCCATGGGTAAAGTGAGGCTCATCTCCGACACCAAAATGAATGGTCCCATTTGTGCGAGAGTTCATACAGGCTGCTGCAAACCGGAACACCTCATTGCTGAACTTCTTCAGGACTTCAGCTTCACTTGCACGCTCTGTGTTTCCTAACAGCTTGTACTCGTGGACTGGCTCAATGAGATTGCTAGGACCCTTCTCGGCAGGAAGGATGTCATGTTGAGAGTATGTGTAGGGTTCGTGACTTTTGTCAAAGGGGTAAGGTAAATGCCTGCGCTTTGCGGGTTTAAATGTTGTTGGTGACTCATGTTTCCCACATGTTTCGATTTGATTGTGAGCAATGACTCCCTTCAGTCTGTTCTCAGCTTTTCCTGGCTGAACATTGCTTGAATGTTTTGGCTCCTCATCGTCCACTTTTGTATCTCTCCTAACTTCTGTGGTGTTGGCCTGTGTCTCCTCACTTCTGAATTTGGATGTTGGAAGGGCAGCTGTGGGTACATCTCGGATCATCTTAAAAGATTTTTCTGCTTCTGGTTGGTTGTCATCGGCTGTTTGTGACCGAGCTTTCTCTTCAAGCTCAGGTTCGTCAAAAATTGTACTTTCTGGGCATGTTTTTTCTCTGCTGGGTAATAATTCTGTTTTTATGTCTGTGCCTGAAGAGATATCCACGTTTTTCAAACACATTGCATCTGCTGGACTCTTATCAGATTCAGAAGCGAGTGATATGTTTGTTTTAACCACTTTCTCTTCATTAGAGATAGAACATTGTTGAAACATGTGTGCTGATGCAGCCTGCATACTTGTTTGAACTGTTTGGGAAGCATCTTGATTTTCCTCTGTTTGGAATTTCAATATTCTTCCTGGTGACACTTTGAGTTGTCTCACATTTTTTACAATTTTAACAGCTGGACCATACTTAATGCCCAATTTCCTCAGATCTTCTATTTCAAAAAACACCAGATCTGATCCTGAGACATCTTCATGGTATAGCTGATCAGCATATACTTTGGAAACTCCGAGGCTGCTGATCAGCCAGTTATAAACATGGTCTTTGGTCCAGTCTTCAATCTTTTCAGGCAAGTCAGCTGAAAGGCTCATTTCATCTCAGCTGGGAGATCCTGCACAAAGAAAACCATTTCTTTTATCTTTAATGACAAATCTCTTTAAGAAAAATGTATCTTTATCTACATGCCAGCCTAAAACGTGACCTGCAATTAATGCCAATCAGCCACTAGAGGAGATCAGATCCTTGTGATAAAGACACACTGGGTGATAATTTGTTAATTGATTTTATTTTTGGTGAATGGTGTTGGCGCACATTCTGAAAAATGAAAAATCTTTGAAAAATCTCAAATAAAGCTTTATGATACACCAACCTAATTCATAATCTTTTCCCAATGACAGCCCAGATGATTGAGGTTCAAGCTACATGTTGTATTTTAAGTGTAATAAAAACTACTGGACTTGACTGTGTTGGTGGTTCTGTGTGCCCATAACATTGGGACAACTCTACCTCAGAGTGGGTCATTTGCAGACTGCATTTATAAATGCAGATTTTATACTCATCATTTTATAGGCAGTTTAATACACCCTCTTCCATCTGCTTAAGAATATTTTGTATTTTTACAGTATATTAGCATAACATTTATGATAGTTAATGAAAAGTGACTTCAGTTCTGAATTCAAAATCATAGTAACAAAACCATGTGAAAACCAGCAATGGACTGCAGTCCATCTGTGATGCAATTTCATTGAGGATTTTCTTCGTCATATTAACTCAGAGCAACATTTTTTTCTTCATACACTGTAGACAGATCAATTAATTCCAAATTTTGTTGGAAATTATTTCAATATTTAGGAAAAATGTACATTGAGAACAACATTTGTTCAGCTTTTTTAAAAAAATGCTCAAGAAATAACTGTTTTTGACCTTCTTTTACATGTTTCCATAGGACAGAATTTAGCAATACCCTTGGTGGTGTCCTGATTTTTCACCGTCGCAGTCTGCTGACCTTTTATAGGTATTTGTCTAAAATGCAAATGCGTTTGATGAACCGCTAATTAAATTAAGCAGCCTGTAGCAATATGTATTCAGGTGTGTAAGTTCTGTTAATTTTTAATTGCGCTAATTTTCAATACTGAATAATTACATTAATTTCTGAAAGCATCAGATGTAAACTGTTAATAGAATCAAAGGCAGAATAAAGCTTTATAATATACCAACCCAATTCACATTCTTTTTCCGTTGACAACCTAAATCATTGTTGTTGAGGTCAGGCTTTGTACAGGCTCATGTATTTTTAAAGTCTCCATGGGCCTTCAGCTGCTTAAACCTAAACTGTGGTAAGTTTTTGTAAAACCAAGTTAAAGGTTCTAGAGTTAAAGAAAATTGCTTGATTCCCGTTCATTCTTCTATGACCATGATTCTTCCATACCCATTACCCATTTGTCTAATTTGTAAAGGGTATAATGTCGTTCATCACTCCTCCACACTCCGCCACCACCTTAGATGATCTCGGGCTCACAGAAGATAGGGATTTTACCTCCCGTGAATTAACATACTACTGTTTCAAGACTTTGGAGCATTCATTTTCATGCTCCTAATTGTGTGGGAGTACTTAGTCCTGGAATTTCTTCTGCTCCAGTCAGAAAGTGGTTACACAGATGCAGCTAACAGATAAGGTAACCTTTTGCTTTCCAGCACATAGGCTGTCCCTCACAGAGCCAGTGTTTTGGCTTCTCTAGATGAGTCAGGTGATTAACACAACAGATAACTGCCACTGGTTATCCTGAAACTATCCAGCAGTCTTTATTACCCCCTGGTAATGGTCATGGTCATAACGTTTCTTGTGTTGATTCTAAACAGATCTTTTTAAATTTCAATTTAATTTGATCAATTTGAAATAAAATGTCAAACATGGAGTACCTGGCATTTTCATGAAATCGCATGACAAGAGTTCTGTATCTCATTATAGCAAGGAATAGTAACACTCAAAGAACATAATTGTTCCCTATTTAAAACATAAATAAGATTATCTGCTAAATGAGTTATTAAAATAAAAGTGAGACAATCGCTTTTTCATTATCATTGTGTGTATTTTGTGTCCTCGCAGAGCACTTAGAATAATGGAGATCTTTAAATAAGACAACCTTTATTTTCCCTCTATCTACAAAGCTGTAAGGGACTCATTTTTTAAAAAAGACATAGAAACATTTGATTAATCTTTCTGAATTTATTAATATATGTCTGAAAACTGTCTGAATTTATTCCCACCACCCACTTTTGAATTAATGCTACTGTATATTAATACAGTGTTACTGATGAATTGTTAATCCATTATCAATGATATATTTAATATAAATAAGGACATCCATTAACTTTAAAAAATTAGAAATAATAGGAAATCAAATCTTATTTTTCCCCTTAAAATTTTTTTTTTCCAGTGTAACAGTGACACGGTAAACAGTGTAAGCATGCAGTAGTATATCTTACCTTATTAAAGAAAAGCAATTTTCTCAGGTTAATGATAATTTGAGCAACTTCATCAGGAATAAGAATCAAAAAATAATAATGAAATGTAATAATGAAACTGCTCTAGATCTAGATTTTACTTCTTCTTTCCATCTCTTTGCATGACTGTTTGCAAGTACTTGACTAACTTGTACAGGTATCTCACCCAACAAAAAATTAAGGTGTGGTGTAATTGGCTTTTTAAATGGGAGTGACTTGTGCCTTAAAGATATTTAACAATGAAAACAAGTTCAAAAGCTCAAATATACTTTCTGCACTCTGTGGGGGATTCTGCACACCCTAATCACCTAATATAATATAATGAATAACAAAATGTAATTTGGACAGCTCAAAATGCAAAGTGTTGCAAGGTACATACTGTATTTATGCGTGTGCCCCGAACCCTTTATATAAATTCTCCACATGTTTGTAATGTGGCTCACTGGAGGAATGGTGCTGTACGTGCTGATCACAGCCACAGCTCTTCATTAGGACTGTTCCATGAAATCATTCTAAAAATAAAATCATTATATGAAACAAGTTTACCGATGTTTTGCTGTAAACTACCTTAATGAAATTCTGTGTTGGAACAATACTTTTATTGTCTTGAATCAAAACTGAAACGGCTTATGGGAGTGAGTGATACTGGAATGAAGCACGTCAAGATTTCCAAAGGCAGAAGTCAAAGGTAGATGGGTAATCCTGTCCAGCCTGTTTTTTTTTCACATAAAACTTCTGGACTCTTTGACTCTTTGAGAAATGTGTCTAAATGTTTTGTCATGTTTCAAAATGCTATCAACACATGTAATTTTTAACTATATTGAATAGACACCTAACTCCAAAAAGGTTTTTCATTTATTACTCTGCCCACCCCTCCAAAACCATCCACATTTTTACTTTTCTTTTCTTTGTGTTTCATATTAAGAATGTGTGTGGAGCTTGCGTGCTTGTGTGTGTGGGGGGGGGCAAATAATCACATTTTTCCTTCATTTGACAATCTAGTAGTACTGTATGTATACAACTAAATTAATTTAATATATGAAATGAGGAAACTGTCTACAATCAGGCTGATATAGTGAGGTACTAAATTAAAAGTAAGGTTTATATTTCTTTATATAGTTCAGTAAAATAAAAGGCCAAGGTTTACAAAGGCAGGATTCAACAGCAGGTAAACCTTGTGAGCCTTTATTAAACTGGAAAGCATCCTGTGACTCCTGTATTATTGCAGTTTGACAAGGAATTAGTCTGTGTACAGTGCGTGTGTGAGTGTCTGTCCGTGCCCCGCAATCAACTGGCCTCCTGCCCGGGGTGTATCCTGCCTTGTGCCTGTGGCTTGTTGGGATAGGCTCTGGCTCTCCCATGACACTGAATTGGATGAAGCACTAGAAAATGGATGGCTGCACAGAGTGTGTACTCATCCAAAATATGGGTCAAGGCAATGAAAACGTTCACTTTATGTTTGCCATGAATTGTCATCTAATTTTTTAATATGTTAAAAGAAAAACATAATAAATATTATTACCCACTTATTAAAGCACTGTAACATCATGATCTGCTTCATCATGAGGCTATCAGTGTATATAGTCTGGTGCAATTATGTAGCAAGACCATACCTTGGCACAGCAACCCAGGGCACTTGAAACAAATGGTCACCCATGACCACTCCAGCATGTATTAGTAATAATAATAATTGCTTACACTTATATAGCACTTTTCTGGACACTCCACTCAAAGTGCTTTACAGGTAATGGGGACTCCCATCCACCACCACCAATGTGCAGCACCCACCTGGATGATGCGACGGCAGCCATAGTGCGCCAGAACACTCACCACACACCAGCTATCAGTGGGGAGGAGAACAGAGTAATGAAGCCAGTTCATAGATGGGGATTATTAGGAGGCCATGATTGGTAAGGGCCAATGGGAAATTTGGCCAGGACACCGAGGTTACACCCCTACTCTTTTTGAGAAACGCCCTGGGATTTTTAATGACCACAGAGAGTCAGGACCTCGGTTTCATCAGAAGGACAGCACCTTTTTACGGTATAGTGTCCCCATAACTATACTGGGGCACTAGGACCCACATAGACCACAGGGTGAGCACCCCCTGCTGGCCCCACTAACAGCTCTTCCAGCAGCAACCTTAGTTTTTCCCAGGAGGTCTCTCATCCAGGTACTGACCAGGCTTACACCTGCTGAGCTTCAGTGGGTTGCCAGTTTTGAGTTGTAGGGTGATATGGTTGCTGGCATAGTAGCCTCAGTATGTGACCACACACGCTCAAGGTCAGCCATCTTTAAAGGGGAACTACAGTCCCAATTTCTCAGACTGGTTATTAAATCTCGGTAACAAAATCATATAGCAAGACAATACCCTGGCACAGCAACAAGGACATGCTGGATAGGTCAATTAGCAAAAATTGTCCCTGTGTGTCTCTGTACTCCTATGGACCACCATCAGATCCTGAGTGCAATCCTTGTGCTCTATGCACATGGGACAGGTTCCAGACATTGTGACTCTTCCCAGGAATATGTAGCATAGGGAAAAGTTGCTTTTAAAAGTCCTTCCATTACAGACAGAAGTAGCTTGCAAATTAATTACTTTTTAAAAATTAATAACAAGTTGCAGGAAATTGCTTTAAAGAGGTCATTTATTACTTTACATATTAAGTATACACACTGCATAAATCACTGGGAACACTATAAGCAGTATAGTGCTTATACAGAACACTCTAAGTTAGTTAACTTTAAAAATTAATTCCTCATACAAGTAAATCTAACGGATTACTGCTCTTACAAAAGTAACTTTCCCTAACAATGGGAAAAATGGATGTTTCATCTTTCATCTTCGGGTGTGTAATTTATTATAATCTGCTAAAATTGACACTTGCTAGGTTGAATGAGTCTGAGACTGCATTAATTGATAGTTGTGTTTATATTAAACTTTCAACCTCAAAGGATCACACTGCTTTACATATAAAAGGAGATCTACTTTATCCACCACTAAAAAAAAACACATCCTCTTCTATACCGTACAGCAGGCCTTATCTAGCAGGAACATCAGTGCACAGCAAATGAGGTGGGGAAATTGAATTAAGGGGGATTGTTTGGAAGGTCAGACTATCTTAGACGAGAGTGAAATTTCAAGCAGTGCTTTGGGATTGATTTACTGACCAAATACTCAGGACCTTGACTTCATCCAAAGGACTGCACCTCATACAGCACAATGTGTCCAGTTACACTGTGGTCTGGAAATTCTGGAACAGAGGGAAGTCTGCCACCTACTGGTAGACAAACACCACTTACAGCAACCTGTTTTCCTTTGGAGATATGACTACAAACTGGTAGCAATGCAGCTGTTAAGAAGATTGTTTATACTTTAGGTCAGTGATGTCACAGAACCATTGTGAGGTGCCACGTGATATCACCCATGTGCCCAGCAGTCTGACACAGCTGCTGTCTGCGACATCACCCCCCCTTGTCATGTTACAAGCTTATAAAATGCGCCTTCATTTCGAACTGGCCGCAGAGAATTGTGTACAAGAAGGACGCCACCAGAAAAACCTTAAAAAGGGCATTATCTGCCCCCCTGCTGAACAGAAGTTACTAGGTAAAATTCTTATTACTATTATTGTAATTATCATTTATGCATCTTGGATGTACATTTGTAATTGTCAATGAATTACATGGAGCTTTACATCGAAGAGTGGTTTAGTGTAATGCTGGATACAATTTAAATGATGGAAATCGTGCGCGTTAGCAGTGCAGTAGGATGATGATGATGATTACTGACAATAAGAATAAAACAAAAGGGCAAGTAATATGCTCTCCTACAGTGATTGTTTTCAGTTTTGGCACAGCTGACTGACACGCAAAGTGAGTTTGATTAACCCAGTCCTGTGGAGGGTTAACGCCTGTGGCTTTTAGGAGGATCTTTAAATAAACAACAGTTAAAAAAAGTAATAAAACACTCGTTTTGACCAGTTGAGTAACCAGATGGATCATTAAAGTGATGTGGGAAGGATATCCTTACTTGTGGGTTGATCACTTCCATGAGTGGTATGAGCCTAGTTATAAAAGTTGCCGTGTCAAACGCTCTTGTTAAGATGCAAAATACTCTTCTGCTATTACAGCAGTCTACCTCTAGAGGGTACACTTACCTCACTATGTGCTTCTCTTTCAACACCAGTTGTTAATTTGCCTTAAAAAGCTATTTACTTAATAATTCTAAGATAAAGTTAAATATTGGTTTTTGTAATCAATAGTATTTATTTAGCCATATATAATAAAATGAACCAAATTGCACCAAATAATATAGTGAACTCTCTAAAATGGGGCACTGCCTTCTCAACTCCTTATTGCCCAGTTAACACAATGAAATTCCAATAGTATTCCTGCAGAAGAGAATAGCAAAACCAAAGACAATATCTCCTGTCTGGAGATTTCTCTGGACGTTTTGTAGGTGCACACACACATTCACAAACTTCCACGCTTCAATGCATCAAAAGTCAAACAGTGCTTGAACCCACCCAGATAGTATAATACGGATATACACCCCAGTTCTGTCAAATGTTATTGTTTCCCCAAAAATCACATTTTAATTTTTAAAGAAACGACTAACTATTGTCTCGTCCTTCCGGAGAAGATTCTTCCAGAAGTCTTGCGGATCGTCCTGTGGAGAGCCTGAGACGGGCGGCAGTGCTGTTTTAGAAAGTACTGTTTTGTTCTGGGCCGTCCTCCCACATAAAACCACTCCTGGTCAGTCTCTTCCTGGGGGCCGAGTCATGAATACTGACATTAGCAGAGGTGAGAGAGGCCGGCAGATGCCTGGGTGTTACCCTGGAGTTGTTTGTGACTACCTGGATGATGTTCTTTGTTGCTCTTGGGGAGATTTGGTAGGATAGTGGGTCCTAGGTCTAGTCGCTGAGGTCCTGATTATTATCCCTTTGTAGCCTGTCTTGCAGTGCATAGATCCCCAAATGTTTAGACATAGTTTTTCAATCATCTCCAGACTGATGAGCATCAACTTCTTTTTTTCTGAGGTCCTCTGAAATCTCTTTTGATGTGCTTTCTCTAACCTGTATGGTAAATACCTAATTCACAAAGTATCTCACTTTTAACAGAGGACTGGACTGCCCAAACTCAAACTCAAACTCAAACAGTCCTTGTTTTCTTGTTTAATTGTAATAAGTAAACAGGGGTTCACTTACTATTTCACGTACAGTATACTGACTGAATCTTAATTACTCATTTTCTCCTATTGTACTTCTTAGACCTTTGCATCTCAAAACACATTGAATGAGTAAATATTGACCCTTATGACTATTTAAGAAAAGAACAATGTCAATTAAACAAGGGCATCGTGCTAAGAAAGTGTGATTCCCATAATTACTGTGGGAGTTCACAAATGTTTACTCGGTAGTGTACATGACAAAGGTCTCATTTTCGGAAGGAGCAATAAATGCCATAAAAGCTTTTTGTTTTATTTTTATTCTTTGTTAATACTGCACAGAGCACCAGATCTTATGTCTTCCACCCACCACTATAAGAACAGTCCTATTGTTGTCTTTATTATTCAATGCGGGCCGTCTCCTAATGCACTGTGCAAAGAGATGGAATGCACTTGCGTTGATGATGTCACCTTCCATTTTCGCCAGACTCGCTCCTGATAATGTAATGCTCCCCATTACCAGCTCTCCGAGGAATTACAGTGATATCCCTCTAATCGAATACGAGAAAGCACTCAGTTCTTTCCTAATTGTCATAAATGTCTGAGGGCAGAGCGCCGCCCAATATGATGTAATCTTTGCTTGTACGGTTTGAGTGTGTGGGAAATCTAGAGCCCTGCGGCAACAGAGATCTGCCTGAGTCACACATATACACAGCGTACACACCTGCAGAGAGAAAAACTGCAGGGCAAAAGGAACTGCCCAGATCGAAACTGAAAGGAGACTGGCCAGTTTTGAGTGCACAGGGGCAGCAATTGTGAGGAACTGTTTATTACTGGAGCTACACTGGCCCTGCAATTTTGAGATGCCCTCAGACCACCTACTGGTTAATAATCCAGCATCAAATATCCAGCAACACCAAATTCACATCTGTCCAACAAAGCCAAACAGTCCAGTTTCAAAATATTTTTCCAAATATAAATATTGTCTTTGGGTATCAATTGTGAATTGATGTCGACTGAACTGCTTTCAGTGTGTTTAATCTTTTGCAAGAGGGTCATCAATACAGACAAGATGGAGATTCTCATCTAAACCACATTTCCCAGAAAGCAAAGGGGGATAACCTGGCAAGCCCCATCACCTGACCAATTGGAAGAATATAATTGATCAGGTGACATTTAAAACTAGGAAGCTGAGGCTCTCATTTTAGGCTGTACCAAAGGAGAATGGGACCGAGAAGCTCCCAGCCATGAGCCTATGGACATGAAAAATGATTTTTTTCTACACTTTAGCTGAAAAAAGATTGTGTTTGAGAAGCGTTTTGGAGCTCGTAAACAACATAGCTGCCCAGTTACTTAGAAAAGGAAGTGAAAAAGTGCAGTTAGAACTTAGAAGAAGAGTTTGGTTTTTGTTTGTGTTTAAGTATGTATCCCTGCACTGTAAAATAAAGAGCACTGTTTTTATTTTACTTTGTAGCTGAGCTGGTATCTGTTTTTGCCTAGACCCACCTATTTAAAGTTCCGGTTATGGCACCACTCAAGGTATGCAACACTATTAGAAAGAAGATCCACCCAAGAGCAGTATTTGTAATTTGCACTTTTATGGGAATGAATATTAATTATCTCTTTGTCCAATCACAACATCACAGGAAACTGAACTTATGAATTGTCCTTTTGCGAATGAGGTGTTTTGGCACATGTCTGTTTCTAACTGTTATTTATTTTTCTGGTGATGAATGCTCATTGCACTTCTCCACAAAAATGTGATGCTTTATAACTTGATTAATTGCCATAGTTGATGAATAGACAACCCCCTGAAAGGACAAAAATGGATAAAGACCCCACCTAGTGGCTAGCCTCATCATGTGGCAGCAGTGGTGAAGACTGTATTTTACTGTAAATCTCTTTTTTCTAAAAGCTGTTTTTGCTTCGCCTCCATCTCGAATGGTTTAAACACACACGCACAGCCCAAGGACACGGAGAAAGCACCCTGCACACAGAGAACCTGCAAGGCGAGAGGCGCAGTGAGGTCGGTGGAGAGACAGGAAAGGGTCGATGAAGTCTGCTTCGCCTTTTAGAGCCTGTGGCCAGGGCAGAGGAAGAGGTGTCCTTGCTGGGTGGCAGTGTTGTCTGAAAGCAGAGCTCGGAAATCCCCTCCTGTCAGCCCTCTGTTCCATTGTAGAAAGCAGGGTGAGTCAAGGCCAGCAAGACACTTCTGGTTTACTGAAGGTGCAGTGCATTGAATTAAACAGGCCCCATCTGGGGGACGACAGAGCTTTTGCCTTGCTATCTACTTTACAAATAGACTGCAGTTAATTCATTATGGGTGAATCCTCCATGAAGTTCAAATTCCTCATTTTATATTTCTTATTGGGCAGAGGGATTTCTGATGAAGTGGGATTTTAAGGTTTTTCTTGGCCACCAGACATTGTGATATGCCAGCATCCAAATATTTACTTCATTTTATTTTTCATCCCTTGACCTGGTTGGGTGCTCTCGGTACTGCTGTTCCTGTAGAGGCTGTCCTGTGTCACTCCTTCAAATACCGACTTTCAACAAGAACACTGATCAAGAAACCAGCATAGGCTACCATGACACAGGGCATGAGATTTATGCAGTTATGACTAGTTCATTTTACAAAAGGTATTTAAATGTGTTTAATACAGATGCCAAAAGTAAGTCCATTTTATTGCTTAAGGTATAGCACAATTTAATGGCCTTGATCTACAAATCAAATCGCTATTTCTGTAATGTTAAATTCCATTTGTAAAATAAAGATAACAAGTACAATTTACTAGTTGTGGGACACTATAACCTCTGCTGCTCAGTTTTACTTTCTTCCTGTCATCAAATTAGTATTGCTTTTGGAAAAAAATGCAACAATAAGCAAAAAACAACACCAGCAATACTGTAGTCACTGAATGGATCTCTTATGGAAGTGACATTCTAGAGCTGCCCTTCTCTTTCACAAAAGACAAAAAGGTCGCCCGGTTTGAAACGAACTATCCAGTTCCCCCGCGCAGCAAAACAGGCCACACTCTGTTCCCTCCGTTTCCTTTCTCACAGCCGCCCACTTCCTGCAGAATACGGGCCGCATCCTGTAGCCTGCTTCCTGTGGGAAGTGACACATGTTTCCTGCATGGGCAAAGAGGAGCACCAGCCCTGCACATGCACGGCACTGCGTGCAAGGTGCAGCCCTCGTCTGAACCACTCCTTTCTGGACTGTAAAGTCCAACCAGCAACCCGAACTTGCTGGTCCTTTGCAGGGTGAGCTAATGGCAAGTCACATCAAAACAATTTCAGAAAAGCTTTTAACATTTGCATTCAAATGTGACTAATGAATAAATTTCCTGTGGAGATTTGGTGGCTGTCACGCCAAGGAGCTGACCCTACTTGTACTAGTGGTTTCACAGACTTTGATTAGCATTAACCTTGGATGGACTACTGCTTTTTGAGGTAGACAAGTCTGGACCTATTGCTAATCTTGGTCTTTGAAACCAGGCCGGAGTGTCTGGGCAGTTTCAAACTATGCTGTGGGGCCAAATTGGCTCATTTGGCAAAGGTCTAATTGAAAGCCAAGACAGGAAACTGTCATCCAGACCTCCTCTACATTATATAAATAGGTAATTGGCACAGTTGGCAAACCTGATGAAGGCATGGGTGCATTAGTAGTCAAGTGGGGATGCTTCACCTAGCCCAGTAATTGAGACACCTTTGATTGGAATTAGCAATTTCACCATTATCACCATTTGTCTTGAGTGCACTGTCTTCAGTCGGGCTGTGAGATCTGCACTTAGAGAAGAATCACAAGGCCCAGTGGCACACATTGCAGAAGTTTGAATGTTTTTGTCTCCTCTGCCCATGCAGGTAATTGAACTATAGTGAACCGTCGACTCAAGGAGCAAGTGTCCAGAAATTCTGGTGCAAAAAAGGAATAAGTGACTATTCCAAGCTGCAAGAAGAATGAGTTTTCAGGAATTTGTTTCTTACGATGCACAGATCTGCATGTGTTTGAATATTTTTATTAGCGCAAGGATGCAATAATGTCAATGTCTTTTAAGGCTCCTATGTCTAGTAGATGACTTGGTACAAGCAAAATGTTTATAGACTACTTATGAGATATTTTCCGAAGTAATCTGCATTAGAGTTAAGAACTAACCATTCAGGACCTAGGACAGTTCCATTCGTACTAGGAAGATTGATTCGTATTGATCTGTTCAGTGTAGGGTTCTGATGTAAATATAGCTGGATTCTTCATGGTTACTGTGTTTTCACCTTCAAAGGATAACAGGAAACCTGCGCAGCTAGTTTAACAGTAATTCTGTAGATGCACGAGCAACTGCACTGAGATGTTAGTTGGATCCATCCAGCTTTCACTTCTGGGGCTGTAACCATTTGAACTTGAGACAACTTTGAAATTTTAAAAGGCTGCAGACTGGGGTTTCAGACTGTAAAATCAGCTTGTGAATGAAAATACAATGATGGGACCAGTCCTTCTGGCCTGTATCCAGAAGACAGAATGTGTTACTTTGAATCAGAAAGTGCTGCAGGAACTAAAAACTCCAGAAAGAGATCACCCGAAAGGAACAGTATTTTAAGATTGGCTTTTATTGACAGTCGAGTTGGTTGAAAGCAATTACAAAAATCAAAATTACAAACAAAGAGAAATGAAACAAAATCACCATATAAGCAAGTATATAAAACCAACCACGTAATGTAAAAAATAGATAAAAAAACAGTAGCAAGATGTGCCCAGCAACAAATTGCTATACAAAAGCAATTCCTTTATATAATATTAAAAGCTTTTCATTTTGTCTTGTGTTTAATCTCAAGACAGTAGCAGGATTATGTACATTCAGTTGAAATCTGTGTTGAAACCTAAGATGTAACAGTCGATTGTCATTTGGCTTACATTTGGATTATGTGAGTGCGGAAGAAAAGCTTTGTGCTTGTGTGTTGTCTTGGCTCTGTATATAATCAGATTTATGTTGTACAATCAAACGCTTCTGACTGCACTATCCTCACATTCCAATGCATTGCAGAGTAATCATCAGGCCACCAGTGGACAGTTTTGTCGTGGCCAGATGGACAATCCTTTATCAACCATGGCTCAGCCTTGGATTAACAAGTGCGTTTATTATATTCAGCATTTACCCGGCGTTTGGGCACGCCCACCTCAAGGGGACGGAGGTGGGTCTTGATGCTGATTGGCTGGAGGGGTGAAGAAGGCCTGCTCCTCATTGGCCAGCTGGTCACAGGGGCTGCGCAGGGTCTTTTCAAAATCCAGCAGCTGACCCATGAAGTTGAAGTTGGGCGAGATGTTGGACTTGCGGCGCTTCACAAAGTCGTAGGCATCGTTCAGCGAGAGGCCCAACCGCTGCATGAGGTACGCCACGGTGACCGTGACTGAGCGGCTGACCCCAGCCAGACAGTGCACCAGCACCCCACTCCTCTGGGACAGGGCTTCGTCTGAGAAGAAAGAGGGAAGGGACGCCCCACAAAATAATGAATACACCAGCTCCAGTTTTGGAAACAACTGCTTGGATACTACGTATGTGGAAAAAAAGCATCACTGTGGTGAACTAGATTTCAGAAGGACTGAGTTTTGCAGCGTCTTGGCAACTTTAGCAAAAGCTTGCACTTTCGATACCCTAGCTCGCAAAAGAAAAATATGCCTAAAACTACCAGAGTTGTCATTTCAACCCCAGCAACAGAACAAAGGATGCAAACAAGTGGAGTCCATTCATCCCATCTTGCTCATTTGGTAGTATGCTAGCTAAGTCAAACTAAAATTGTGTCCTGCTTATTCTTACAGTATATGTGCCTAAAAAGTCTTCCCTGGCTTGGAAGTGTACCAGGTCTGGGAGTTCCAGATACCCAGAACTCTTTGTGTAATGAAGCCTTTCCTTTTCACTGGCCTGAATGAAGCCCCTTTTAGAATTGTAGTGATTGGACTGTATACGACACCAGTATCTTTATTTTTTCAACATGTGTATGCATAAGAGGTCTAAGTGCCATTTGTTAAGCAAGTTAACAAGAATCGTGCCATCACAATGTCTTCCCCTTTATTATTGATTTCGATTGCAATATCTGTCCTTCTCCTGCAAGAACCTCTCTTTGCAGTCACGTTTTTAACACTATCTAGATCTACCTCTTTCTCTTCATCAGATTAATACCTTGAAGGTCTGCTGAGCGGCCATTCTCTCAATCTGATCCTAATAGACCTGCATAACATCCATTTGGAAACAGCTACTTAGCAATTCTAATCTTCCAAACTCTTCAATAGCACTGCCCACATTTCGGAGCTTCCCATTAATGAATTCAACTGGGTCAAATGAACAGCTAAAAAAAAGTAACTGGAGCATTTAAGACCTTATCTGCTATTGCTCTTACTTCCTTCCTCCTCAGTTATGCACATTCAGACTTCTGAGTAATTCTCTTTTGCGCCGTATGATTAGACTGCCAATGAAGCAATGTCATCATATACAGCAACTCAGCAGGACAGAAAAGGCTGGTGTGTGCAAAGGCATGTGATAAGTCTATCACAGCATCGTGCTTCCCCCCAGAGGGGCTGCTGTAATCATCAATCGGGAACCTAACGGGGTTATGCGGTGAACAAGCTGGTCAATACGAACAGTAGAACCATAAACCAGAAGTGGTGAAAAAATCAGCTGATGTACTGTACAAAGTCTTTTGCCCCAGGCTGCTGGTCTGAAAGGGTTAAGGATCTGAACTCGTCTCACTGCAGTTTTTCGAGAAGACTGCTGCTATTTTTGACCATGACCTAATTTACAGTAAGCCCTTGCAGAGTAAGACACAGCTTGCTGGTAAGAATGGCTAAAGAGATCTCTAAATTGGTCCATTGTTTAATGGAAGCTGGGAAGGACACAGGGAATAAAGAGTCTAAGACTCCCAGTCGTCTGCCAAGTCAGACTTAGGCAACAGATTAAATCAAGGCAGGAGGTCAAAGAGTCTTGATGTAACCTCTGGCGTCACTTATAAAAAGACAGCAATTTCTCTCTGCAGGAAAACACATCTTTCTGTCATTGTGAAAGTCAAGGAAACAGAGGGAAATCACCGTTTGTCTCTATTTATTTCCAATTCTTCATGCATTAAGGTCAGTTTATCTGCAAATGAGCAGAATCAGAGTAGGTACTGGAAAAAAGTTAATCAAGACTTATAATCAGATTTTTCTTCTCCACATTACATCAAGTCTGCAGAAAAAGAGAGTGACACCCTGTTTTTTTTTCAGCGCTGCACAGTACTTGAAGTAAAATGCCTGATCAGCCTCCTTCTCAAAGTAAGCTTTGATGTTCTGGCGAATCATTTTTACCAAACAGTAAATGAAACGGTGCTCTCCATTAATAGTAATAGTAATAATCATTTCACTTTTCTTTATGGAGCCCTGCTGCTTTTAATATGAGTTTCTGTTGTTAATTCTGCATTGATTGTATCAGCCAGGCCAAGTAACTGTTCCAACAAAAACAGATCTGAAAATGTGTGGATGACCAGAAAGAGTAAGAGGGAAGAATACTGCCACTGCACACTTCTCTGAAATCCTTGTATGAACCTGTTACCGTATTTGTGTAGGGTGTGACTTTTTTTAGTCAGAGGCCTTAAAACTACTCCACCGAAAATGAAAGTCCAATATTTTCCCTTAATATCTGAGTTTCCTTGTTTATTCACCCGTGTGTTGTGTGACACAATCCTGAATGAATTTAAAAAAAAATAGCAAGTGAGTCCACCTCCAAATGTTCCTAGCAACACATCTTACAAAGCAGACAAAAGCCAAGCTGTTTCGTCACTCCCCTCCTCTGCGTGCAGCACGATCACGAACAGGTTGTGCTGTCAGTGGCTAGTCCTCACTGCTTTGTAAGATGTTCCAAGGGACATATGGAGTGACAGTCCCTTGCCTATACTGTATATAAAGCATACAAAATGTCATTTGAACACACACAGATTCGCACAGTGTGACATATAAAACAATCAAGGAAACTTGGACATTGTGATAATGTAGATTCTTTTTTGGGGGGGATTTTTAAAGTTTTTAATGTGTTGAACAGAATTCTATATCAAGGGACCAAAAAAGGCTAATACGTATAGTTAAGCAGCACAAGTAAGCGATTAAGAAATGTAATAACTAACAAATTATATAACACATCTCCCCTTTTAATGTGTAACAGGGTGATCATTCTCTGCAGAAATACCTTGAGCTATCATGTTCACTCACCGATGAACTGGATAGCCTCTGGGAAAAACTGCGACAGGTTCTGACTCCAGTGGTCAGAAATGGGGATCTGCTTGTATCGGAAATCTCCGTTCTTCTCGAAAATGTTGGGCAGATTAGGGGTGACGTTGAGGATGTAACGGATTCCCAGTTTGGACAGCGTGTCTCGATCAGCGGAGTGTTTAGCACAGCCCAGGTAGAGGTTAGGCAGGATCTGCACAGGGAATGGAGGCTGGGAGCTGGGGCTGGGGTTGTCTGATTCCGGGCCTGTCCCACTCAGCGGGTCTCGGTCTGGGTCTGAGTCCCCATCAGAGCCCAGGGAACCCAAGCGGAGCCCCCCGAGACCCAACACTGAGGCAGGGGGGGCGAGCCAACGGGCAGACACACTGGTACCACTCTCACAGTGCTGTGGGTACAATCTGTGGAACATCTGAAAACCACCTGAAAGAGGAAACACAGAGAGATCAGAGCCTAACGGAGCCAGTGAGCCATTTTAAATCTTTCTTTTAGTGCCTGCACCTACAGTAAAGCACAGCCCACACCCAAACACAACTGTGGCTAAGGGCCTTTACTTTCAGTTTTCACGCATTGTTGATCTTTTACTAAATTTAGAAATTAATTAGTTCAAGAGAAAATTTGTCATCAGAACTGAGGTTAATTGTTAATGATGATGCATATAAAAAAAGGCACCTTAGGTTTCAAAACGAAACAAGCCATTTGTACAGTTGCCAAAGTTTTACCAGTCATCCAAATTTCTATTTTCTTTTTTAACCCCCTAACTCTAGCCCTTATTTTTCTAACCCTGAACATGCATAGCATCTTCAAGTTTATTTAATGAATTACACATGTAGCAAGATGTTTTCTTAAAAGAATGTTGCAAAAATATTTCAACATGTAACTACAGTTATTGACACCCATTTTTGTCCAGAACATAATCAACATTCTGAAAAGCTCTCCCTTATTTCAGAAAGCCCAAAGCTGACCTGTCCCTTAGTCATTTCTACAGTGACTAAAGCATTACAGTATAATTAACACTGGAAACACTTTGTCACTGATAATCAGTCATTTAAATCATGCTACGTGCATTGCTTTTAAGTTATTCTAAACCTTATAAATAAATATAAGAAAACCTGATGAACACCTTCTGGGTCTGCTTAAAAACACATAAAAGGTTTCAAATGGCACGACTCGTCTTGCTCATTCAATTCCAAATTGCACCCCAAATCTAATCTGGCCTATTCATGGAAGGACCAGCTTTAAGAACTTCCCTGGGCAGTTCAATTCAAAGTCCCACAACACTCTGCGCAAAGAAATCCTATTTTCAGCCGCAAAAGAATCACCTCTTCATTTCCAGTTGAGATGCCATGCTCCTCGTTTGTTGTTGAACACCTTTTGTTTTCATGTTTTAAAAACGACCTTGGAGATCAATTCCTTTACAGTAAGTTTTACTGGTCTTAAGACCAGTCATTACTCTGGCCACTCTACTTCAAACTCTTTCCAGAACATCAGTATCTATTTTTGACATGTGGTGACTGAAACTGAGCAAAGTGTTTCAAATTAACACTATATTGGCACATTGTATTGTTGTAACATGACGTACTTCAGGGGTGCTATTTCCAACAACTTCAGCATACTCCACTGTACACTATTATTGTATCCATTTTTTCTAACTTATCTGCTCTTACTGGTTGATTGGGTGATGATGAACAGACACAGGTTGCAATGACACTGTATAAGAAGTGCCCACAAGTATTTTTTTTCCAGATAACCGTTGTTAACATTGAAACCCATCTTATTATGGCTTCTCTTCACCCTAATGTATTATGCCATTCTAAGTGAGGGAAGTTGAAAACTCTTTTTCCTCTCGGTTTTGTGATATGCATCGCTGATGCTGTTGTGCAGTGAACTGTTATAATTGATAGCCTATAGCACTGATATTCACTCCTAGTCCTGAACAATCACAGTATCTTCTGGTTTGCCTTCTACCCTGGACCATTAACTACATTTTTTAATCAATTGTTCACTTAATAGATCTGTCTCTGTTATTAATGTTTCCAAGTCTTTACTCACTGATAATTATGATTTACCTATAAAACCTTGTGGACAGCAGCTCGCAGGATCTGGAATGAATATTACTGGCCTACAGCATATTTATGTACTGTATGTACAGTATCATCTTCATTCCACACTGAAGAATACTACACTTTTTATTTCTCTTTCTTAATTAATTTAAACACCGAATAGGTGTCTTTACAGTGCAACGCTATACAATCGTATTTTTCACAGAGCAACCCTCAAAGACAGGAATGATCCCAGATCACCGACCACTACAGAAATAAAGACAAAGGCAATGAAGCTGTGAGTGTGGCGCAGTACAGTCTGAAATGAGTTCTGTGAAAAAAGGCACTTTGAGAGCTCACTGCAGATGGTTCACCACATTTCCTGGAATAACCAGCGAGAATATTAAAGTTGCCAAAGTGGAAGTAAAGACAGAGAAATAAGGCCCAACAAACAACAAAAAAGGATGTCCCGCAAAACAGAACTGAAATGGGACGACAAAGTAGATTACATTAACCGCATGCTGTGGGGCTTTCTAACATATAAACAGGATTGCAAAACTTTTAAATCAGCACTACGGTTCCCGGTAGAGCACAGGCAATTGTGTTAGTCATATTCTTTTGGCTCCTGCAGTTCCTATTTACATTTCAAGTGCTTTTTTAAAGCCTCGTGTTTTAAAGCCTCTTACGCTTTCTGATTGTTCTAACAGAGGAGGAATCGTGCATTAGATTACATTTTGAAAAACACATGCCAAATGCTTATAATTGCCACCCTGTTGCTGAAGGCTTTCTATTCTAGGCCTAATGGTGAAATAATTTATTTTTAATGTTCCCTTTGTTAGGGAACATCAGAAGGCAGAAAAAAAACTGCATTGTTAGGAGGGACCTACAATTGTTCTCACGTGTACAGTACAGTAAGTGAGCTGACAATCACTAAAACAATGAAGCACATACAGCAAGTGAGTATTTTTTACTTTAAAAAGAGGGTATGGTCTACAAGTCCTGCTGACTTTGCTCACTTTGTATAGGCCAGGTTAGAGCTGAGGGGGCTAATACAACCCGAATCATCCCAATAGCCCCACACATTTCATTTAAGTTACATTTAATATAATAAAACCTCTTGAGATGCATCATCTCCTTTTCAAGGGGGTCCACATTCCCCAGAAGTATGTGCTACTAGCCTCAGTTTCTGCTTTTTACACATTGAAAAAGCCGAAAATATTGTTGTTGGAATGCCAAAAACATTGTGTGTGCCATCCACTTTCCAACCACTTCATCCAGCACAGGATCGCCAGAGCCTAGTCCGACAAGCAACGGGTGCAAGGCAGGATACACCCTGGATAGAATGCCAGTCCATTACAGGGCAGACACAAGCAGCCAATTTTTCCAGAAGCCAATTAACCCACCAGTATGTCTTTCGATTCTGGGAGGAAACCAGAGGGCCCAAAGGAAACCCATGTGAACACAGGGAGAACATGCAAACTCCACACAGACAACACCCCAGGTCCACAATAGAACCAAAGACCGCAGTGCTGTGAGCCAGTGATGCTAATCACTGTACCACCATGCCACCCTAGTTTCCTTCAGTACGCAATCAAACTATGGTCCACAGGTCATGGAGAGTTTCTATGCATACTCCACACTGTTGTCATGTAAGGCTCAGGCAGCCTTCATCAAAACACGTTCTTCTCAGAGAATTACCTTCCTTACAGAAAGAAAACAGGAAAAGGAGAAGATGGTAGGACTTTGGGTCCAGAAACAGTGGAGTTGGAGTGCCCAGTCACTGGGTGCCAGTAACTGGACTCACCTTTCAGGTAGTACACCTGACAGCCGTCTTTCCTGAGAGTGTGCAGCATGACCGCCATCACTGAGTCCTCCTCCTCCTCCAGGGCGGCGGGGCCCCCGCTGGGACCCGCCTCGCGGCCCTCGTCGTACAGCAGCACGGCGTGAGTGGCGCAGCGGCTGGCGAAGCCCTCCCTCTCCTCGGGGCAGCGGATGAGCGAGGGCACCGTGAGCTGCCCGCGCCTCAGCCTCCTCAGCAGGATGGACGGTATGGCCACGCTGATGGCGCCCACCACCCGCAGAGCCTCGTACATCTCCCGCGGGCGGCAGTCCAGCACCAGGACCCCAGGTTCCGGGCTCAGGTCCAGCTCGCCGCACAGCCAGGACGGCGAACGGGCCAGTGCCTCCATACCTGCGGCCTTCACCCCTCTACCGTGGCGGGGCCAGAAGGGCATTCACAGCTTTGCCGATGGGGGACCCTGGGCGTATTCTGGGGCTGGGCATCAATTTGAAATCCTCTGAAGGCACAGGCTGAAATCACCACAACATAAAAAACAGTTTCAGCAGCGGAGGATCATGGGAGTGCAGCTGGCCTGATGGGAGTGAAGGCTGGGGCGTCGCGCGCAGAACTCCATCCAGTTGCGCTCCACTACAACCCAGCGGCTAGATCACACACACAGAGCCTTGTTCCTCTTCCCTGCCCTCACAGAGACGCGGAAATGTCACCCCAGGGGACTGTCTGTTGAAGACACGTGAAGAAGATCAGATGAGGTTGCTCTGAAGTAAAAGAGGGTTCAAAAAACCTGCTGGCAAATGGGAAAGAACGGATCGTTCACAACTGGTGGTGTGTTTTTGGCCTTTCTCAAGCATGTGTTTATTGTTTTGACATCCAGCACGGGTGGCGAGCCTGTTGAAATGAGAGAAGGTGGCCTGCAAAATGTTACCCAGTATTTGGCTGGAACTAAACTGTCTTCGAGGTCACAGTCATGCCCTCTGATGTCCACTTTAAACTTTAGACCAACTCAGGCAGAATGACCTCTGATTCACCTGATGCTAGAGGGACACACCAGGTGCTGCTCATGAAGAGGCAGGGAGCTTTCTACGAATTTACATCTCATCAGTTTAAAAGTGCGATTGGAATGGTTCACTCCACCACGCCACTTAGACTGAGTCAAGACATCCAAATGACGTGAACATTGGAAAAGATTCAGCCCAAAGCTTGCAGGCACTTTTATTAATAAGGTGGCCACTTGCTGGCTTCAAGGGAATCTCATACAAAATATGCCATGTTGGTCTTCAAAAGAATAGTTTATGCAGTATGAAATATTTAACTCATTTGTACACTAAATTCTATTAAGAAAATATGTATTTTAAGATATCCAAAACGTGTCAAGTATGTGTCAGGTCAGTCCTCATTTATAGAAAAAGTCTTTGGATTTTCATTACCATTGGTTTTCTGACAATGTGAGGAATTCTCACATCTGCTCATTCTGGATCCATCCTGTAATGCAGTCTGAGCATTGTGGATGCACCCTGCTTATTTCTGTGGGATGTGGTTCAGTGGATCAGGATTCCCTCAAAGCTCTCTTCCCCAGATTTCTTTACTCCAACTGAAAAACCACCTGCATGCCCTTGCTTCTGCACTGCACTGGATTGCACTGAGTGGATTCCTTTACCTCTCAGCTGCAAAGCTGCAAAAAAACATAAAACATGAAGAAATTATTTAAAGAGAAAATTATGAAAAAGGACAACATCACAAAATAAGAAGTCACCACCAGAATATTATTCAGAATTATTACTATTCAAAAGTATAACCATTCAAACTTGTTATTATTAATTGTATTTGCTATAATTGTGTTGGTAGTAGCGGTTTCCGTCATTTTCCTTTTTCTTGTTCAAGATTCAAGTTCAACCTCAAAAATGATTGCAGAGAACACAATCCGTTTTCTACAAATGTCATTGAGCAGCAACAAAAGCGTAGCGCACAAATGCTCAATTTTCATTAACTTGTTCACGACGTCTGAGCCCATCCAAAAGATATTGGCAAAATAAACGACCACTTCGTGACCGCGCGTGACTGCAGCGATCCACGCACATTTGGGAAATTAAGCGATGTATTGCGCACTTCAAAATACGGCGAGCAAATCAACCCACTTTGGTATAAATAACCATTGACAAAGTGTAGAACAAAGCAGCCAGCGAGATTTGCCATTTATGAGGGAACTGCATAAGTGATACACTACTGTATATGACTACAAACAAAAGCAATAGCAGTTTCACACTTGAGTTGTTATAATTGCAGCAAAGTTAAATTGGGAAGTTCGTGATGAACCACGCTTTTATTGCAACCGCTGCATCATACACGCTGCCTTTGAGTAGGTTACAAGAGCAGATGAAATGTTGTTTTTGTTGACCTTAAAAACAAAGAAACTTTATATCATCACTTAATAACTTCCATGACGATGACTCGCACGTACTTACATGTGTACTTGCAGTTACAAGGTGACGTTAACTTTACGCGTGTAAAGAAATAAGGACGGTCCTGATTTACAGTACAACATCATCATCGTCAGAGAAAGTGGTTTGTGCCGTTATGTTTTTGCTAGGCTAAAACCATGTGTTCCTTATTGACGAAAAAAAACACATTATAGTGGTTTCAGATCTTGAAAACACTTATAGAGGTGTCGGCGGCTAACAGATTTTTGTCTCATTTTAATCTTTTGAGGTCAATGACTGAAACTAGCGATACTCCCCCTAGGCTTGTTGCTCTGTAGTGAAGACATGGCACATGTCTCGCTTAGGGTTGTCTGAGCTGGATAGAGAGCACATGCAGAATGTCGCACTAAAATAACTGTAACAGAACACCAGCACTGCAGTAAGAAGTATATTAACTTACCCTTTCTGATGATTTGTTTTGTTGTCCTTCTTTGGCAGTCCAGCTGCACTAATGGGAAGACGTTGATAATCATACAATAATCATCTTCGATCGCAACTGAAGACAGGCTGCTGTACCATATTCAGTATGTATTTAAAAAAAAAGTGATTCAGCGCTGTGGTGACTGATAAAAGAGCAGGCGGGGTATACCGACTTGCAGTCATTCACCAAAGAAAAACGAAATGAAAGCGAGAGATTGCTTTCCTTGGAACCCCCCTAACCGAAAAATGAAGGTTTTGTTTCAGAATACTTAAAATGGGATTTCGACTCTCGAATCCTACGACTTACTGGCATGAAAGTGCGAAGGTGCGTTAATTTTCACTGTGGAGTTTCAGTCGTCTTGCCCCACACCAGTTGGCCCGTTAGTATTCAGTGTGGGATGTAATAATGCGGCTTTTTAAATTGCAGGCATAAGACAGAAGGAGAAACAACGCATTCGGTTTTGTATTTATATTTGTATTTTAACTTTCCGCTGCGCACACGGGTCATTCTCTGGCGTAGACAGAAAAGGCGACTGGCAGTTGCCTAATTCTTTAGAATCTTCAAGAGACTAAAAATTAAGTGCAGCGGCCATGGCGGTATACAGTAACAAGAAAGCGCTTTAATGACAAAATACAGTAAGACGATTCTTCTGCTTCTACAAAAAGCCACCGAGTCAAGCTTTTAAACACCGAAATTAATCCAGGTATTGTAGCGCCGATACGGGACGACTCGGATTTGACAGGCGGTTTCTCGCGAATCTCAGGCAGTTTAAAGCTCATATCAATGGTCTCAGAAAAATGCTGTCAGACTCTTCGCCCGGCAGATGAAAACCGCTGAAGGCGTGTGGTCTACATACACATCCTTTTCCCCTTTCGATTCACAGTATTAAGGATGTCCGGATCTCTTGCAAAATAAACAAAACAATACAGTAGGAAACCGAGTTATTTGAGCGCGCAAATGTAGGTGCTGCTTTTGTACAGATGCGTATCAAATGCGTTTTCGTGGTGAAACATAATCGTTTGGCTTTCATAGTACCACGGTGGGCGGTGGAGTACTTGATGTCCTGCCGCCCAAAAGATGCAGGAAAGCGTACATTAGGCGTACTTTTTTATGCCGTACCCTCCAAGTTAAAATGCAATTCAGTAGCCGCTTAAAATCCATATTCTGTAACCGTTTCGGATCCGTGATCTGCTTTTTGAACTAAGGAATTGTATAAAGATGCAATGTCAGGAGAGAAGGCAGACGGGCAGAATTAAGGGGGAAACAAATCATGTACTGTACTTCAGTCCCTTGCTGCTTGCCACGAAAATAAAAGTGGATCCTAAATCAGGCCTCGCGTGTTTCGTAACACTGAGAGGTAGGGGGAGTTAAGGCAAACGAGAACTGGCACAGCAATTAAAACGCAGGTGTAACGTTCCGTGATTTTGGAAATACTTTGCCTGTCCACTCGAGGTTATGTGTGTTTAGCTTCTGTCTTGTACCATAACCGAGATCAAAATGCACACTCATTATGTGAATCGAATCGAAAGGCATTCTAATGCAGGAAAAGATAGGGTCAAGTGCAGGCAATAAATTATGTAACCAAGAGTCTTCGTGCTGCAGGAGACTTGCTAAGCACGCCACCGTGCATTACATAACTGATACAGTAGGTCTATGCCAGGAAAGACAATATGTCGAGTATTTTATATCTCGTAGGAAAGCAGGCTTTATCGGCAATCCTGTCAATTAATTCTCCAGTCTGCAAATTGTCTGAGGAAATAAAAGCCTACTCCGAAGTTATGCGTATTTTTAATTGTTTTCAAAGCCTACGTTTGGCTGCGGTTAGTCAATATCAATGTCTCCTTTACGAATGCAACTTAGGGGAATTCTGTGACTTTTGCTTGAACTTACAAAGCTGATTGGCTTTCGATGTAAATGAGGTAATAATGCTGATAGATGTGTCTACATATCTGGTGATGTTCCCTTGGTTACTAGTCAGATATTTTCTGTAGCGTGTAGAAGTATTTTTAACTTTCCGGTCCAGTTATTGTTAATGAGAACTGTAATGTTAGGATGGAGACACCGCTCCTTCCCTGCCTCTGCGGTTTTCGGTAATCCTGGGAAAATTTTAATTCTTCTTGCCTTCTGCTATAAGACTGTACAACGCATCCACCTTGCGTCTGGGCAGAGGCAACATTGACAGTGACCTGTTTCTGGCTGAACAGTAAACCGACACATCTGTTCTTTTTCTTTTCCCGTTTACAACCGTTTTTTTTTTGTGCAATATATGCCAGGGACCCGTGCAATACATTTATATTTATATTTACATCTATATTTACAGTATATTCATATGTGCAATACAATTTTTCTGCGTACTGTTCTGTTCTAGTTTGTGCTTTGTGTGTTCTGGACTGTGAGTAACTCTTTTAGTGCACCCCTCAGTGTACTGATTGTATTGTATGTATTGTATTATTATTATTGTATCATTCGTTACACTGTGGCTGTGTTGTCTGTGTTAAGCTGCTGTTGCACTGCAATTTCCCTCACGGGATCAATAAAGTATCTATGATTTTTTTATATGCCTTCATATATTACTTTATTTCTCTTTCCATTTTCAACACTCAAATATGACTGTTCCTTTTTGTAACGCACGCTGTAAGAGCAATCCTTTAACACTCTATAAGCACAGAAACTAAAAGGTTACAGCAGTCCTCTGATCGATATTTCATACGGGAAGTCTTAGTAACAGAGATGACCTCATCCCTGCTCCCGCGATGCTCATTTTCGTTAGTCACTCAGTCAAGCACAGCGCTCACCTCCCGAGCAGAGACTGTCACTGGTGCGAATTGGAGGCATTCTCGCGACTTCTAATTTCTTTTTGCCGCATTTGGGAATTGTCGTTCTAGTCACACGGAATGTGAGCATATCTTTTCAGACGATTGGATGAAGACGTACAGCAACAATGACAATGGTATGACACCATTTAGAAAAGAATTAAGTGTTACTATCCGTTGAACTGGATAATTCCCCATCGCCTTTTGCTTTACACCTGCGCCCCCGTTTCTAAAATGGCTGTGAATAGTAGGTCTTTATTGTCACCTTAGTTCATATCTAACAGCGATACAACCCTGAAACCTGATCTCCTCAGAAACTAAGCCAACCTGGGCCTGGTTAATTCTTGAGTAGCAGACATCCTTTCTTGAGTCCACTACCAGAAAGCCTCTTGATCCTCCGTCTTGGGAGCTTATCCGTGAAACATAGGGCGCAAAGTGGGACCAAGAGCAAACCACAGCTCATCCCCCATCACAAGGTCTTGGACAAAGATACAATTTAATAATAGCCAGTAAAATCTTCAAGGCAGGGCACACACACACCAGCACATTGACAATTAAGAGACACCAGTTAAACTGTTTTAGAAAGACAAAGCACTAAGCACAAACAGGGAGATCAAACAGCTACTCTCAGAAAGAGACATCGTAAGGGATGACTAATGTGCTTGCTGATTGCCAGTATGATCAGGTGCCCAGGAGTTGTCTCTCTTCTTTCTCCACCCAACCATCATCCCTTTAAGTTAACATTGGAAACTGTGCTGTACTGTAGAAGGTGGCATACACTAAAAGGACTAAGATTCAGGCAGGATTCTGAATGATTTTGGGCCTGAACTTGTTGGAGAGCCTTGCAAATAGCTGATTTCTTGCAGATCCCCGGAAAAGCTCATGGAGAACAAATTTTGCAGGGACAGGGAAGAGTTCCTCTGCTTCTGCTGCTTGGAGGAATCTGTAAGCATTCTGTTCTCTGAATTATGAAAGATTTTGATATTTTTAATTTGAGATCTGCTATTTGTTTTCTCTTTAAATCTCCTCCAATTATGATTTTTTTTGTCATTGCTGGAACCCTCATTCTAGCACAGGGGGGAGGATGAGAAAAGTACAAGCTTTCCTGTGAACTTCACACCTATGAGAGTCATTACTTTCATCTTAATCAGGCCGAGTTCCACAGTGCCATTCAGGATAGCATCAACTGGATGATGCTGCATTCACTGACAACACTGCAAGTAAACTAACTCTTATTGACAATCCTGCAAGCCAACTAACTCTCATTGATGACACTGCAAGCAAACTAACTTTCATTAACAACACTGCAAGCAAACATAGACTCACTGACAACACTGAAAGCCAACTAACATTCACTGACAACACTGCAACCAAACTAACTCTCATTGACAATATTCCAAGCACACTTACTCCCATTGACAATACTGCAAGTACACTAACATTCATTGATAACACTGCAAACAAATAACTAGCAAGACAATAGGGCTACTGTTGCTTTGTAAGCTGAGGATACCCTTGTCACCTCAAGCCATGACTGCTCTTATGCTGCTTCTTGGGAAATGTTAGTCACAGCTGGCTAAAGACACAGACCAGGTTCAAACCAGGAATATGCCTGTGCTCAGAACAAGTTTGGGTCATTTAGAAGCCCGTTCTATTAGACTTGAATATGTTCTGGCTTTTTTGCTAGCATGTGTGTCACGTTAGCCTCCCCCTGCCAGTTGTGGCTTCGAGCTGCAGTCTTCCATAGATAGCAACAGGTCAGGGAGGTAGTTTGAGACACACCGATCCCAGAGCAGCGCTTGGGGAAACAATCTGTCTGCACCTCTTTTGTGCAAAAAAGATGTTGACGTCATTTCACATTCTTGTTTTGTTGCTGCCAGAGCCGGCTGGCTTCCTGACATTATTCGAGGAATGAGCCTCTGATTTCTTTCCTTCCTTCGGGGGGAGAGAACAGGCAATCCATTTTCGCTCTTCCCATAATTTCCATCCCCTGAAGCTTTAAAACGTCCCTGTCTAAGGAGCTGATTGCCCCCACCTGCATCTTCCTTTTTCATTCCTTGCTGGCGGTGTATCCTCTGATGTGTAATATTCTGTGATGCTCTGACATTGTTTCTCCTCAGTTTTTATTTGCCATTGCGCTTTCTGGACAAAAACAGCTCCTGACAAATTTCCTCAACCCGGTTTGCCTGGGATAGTGCAGGCGAATCAGAATAGTGTTACACAAGCCAATCTGGTGATGACACTGCAAAGTCAGGTTGGTCCGTGTACAGTGCTCATCATTAAGTGTGCACTGAGTATTCCTCACACATTGTGGTCACTGCAGTGTGTAGTACTGTATGTACAGGGTGTATGAGAAACAAAGCCAACTATGATGGAATGAAGATACAGAGTATATGGCCCCAGATGACTTTCTCTGCTCTCTCCTGAAACCTCAAGTCAGCCATTCATTTATTGTGTGACGCTGGGAAGAATACTTTCATTAGAGTGGTGGGGACACATTGGTTAACATATGTCTATGTGACAGTGCGTTCCATGTGAAAAGCTAATGACCACATTAGATAGTTTTTTTCCCCCCGAAATGACATGAAATAGAAAAATACATCCAGTTAAATACAGAAATATTCACACGTCTGCAAGAAAAAATGAAATGTGATGAATAATATCATACTGTTTATACTGACCTATATAGACGTGCATTTCAGTTAGACTTTTATCTAGGAGAGCCAACACATTTATTGGTCTGCCCCGAACAATAGAATCCTTGAGAACTCTTCTCAATAGCCGTCTGGACTGGGACAGTGGGTATAGCAAACAAAAATGGTTTTGTTGTTTGCACTCTGCGTGAGTTTCTCGTTTCATTTTTTTTTAAAGCTGATCAACAGCTACCGAACAAAATAGACTAAAAATGAAAACTTACACAACCTGATTGCCAGAAAGATTTTTCTGCAGCTAATTTCTGATTCAACACGTAGGTGGTTAGTTAGTCAGCGAGGGAAATGGCAGAAGCACACGGGACAAGTAACACATCGAATCATCTTTGCGCCAAACTACTGATGTTTATATAATCTCTCCAGCACCCCGCTCTCCCTCCCCAACCTTATTAACACCTCCAGCAGGTACACGATATTCTGCACAGTTCGTTCTGAACTTGAACCTTGAGCTTGAAGCACGGAGAAGGCATCTGGCAGTGTGGGCTGGTTCGTGTTTGCTAACAGCCGACTGCGAGATCTGTAGTCCGGCAGCCTCAAACGCATTCCACCAACAGTGAGCCAGGATAGAAAGGGCCGCTATTTTTTCGTAGGAAAATTCCAGTGAAGGGGGCGGCACAGTTCTTATTTAATTTGGTAATAAAAGCTGTGAAAGCACTACTTTTATCCACAACGAGCTTTTTTTATCGACCAAAAGAAAAGCATCTGAGACACAAACAAAAAACACCCAACAGGAACCGATTTTATGAAACCTGTTACCACTACATAATGCAAGGTCTGCGTTCTTCTACAGATGAAAGAAAGAACTATTGAATTATATTAGCTGTCTAGAGAAGCTCACGTTTTATTGCTTAGAAAGCCGTTGTGTGCGAGTATCTTAATATAGCAGCGTCGTACCGACATTTGTAACATTTCTGAGAGTATCCGTTTGATGCTAAACTATACCCCAAATATTGGTAAATGGTATTGGTTTGGTAAAAGGCAGCAACTCTCAGTTTTGCAAAATTAGCTCTGGTTTATATATATACACACACACTAAATCTTTGATTTATCAGAAAATCGTTAACGGCATTTAAAAGCAAAAGCCTTAGCCCGTGTACCTCACCGCGCAGGCTAGCCTGTGTGCACTGACCAGGTGCTTTGAAACTCCCTTTGATGATCCCGCTTCAAAGGCGACCACAGCCGACATTCAGAACCGTCCCCGGCCAAGAATAGAGGCGGAGAGGACACTGGAGAGTTAAAGGAACTTCCTAACGTTCAGTGGAAGCTAATCCAAAGCGAAACAGTCCATTTTTAAAGGTTCAATTTTTAGCTCTTTCACAATTCCTCGTATTTTTTTAATGGATATATGCCTTAATTGTGGTGGTGTGATGTGTATTAGGAGTTCATATTACTTTAAAAAATGTTATTAAAATAATTAAACTTTTTTTATTTCATTATGAATTGCGATACGCAGTAAAGGTGTAAGTGCTAAGTCTATACCTATATGTATATGTCTTATCCCAGTAAATATAATTGCTTCGCTGTCAGCACGTTGATTGATTGTATACCTGAGCAGTAAAGGCCTTACTGGATTTAAATTATAAACACTGGTTGACCGAATCACTGATTAAAATAAGCAGACGCGTTTTTCAACCCGGAAAATATAACAAAACCTATGTACTGTTCTGTTTTTGCCTACGCTGACCTGTTCTTGAGAGCCTGTAGTGATGTCAATAATATTTATTTTGGCGACTCCCGTTCAACAGGTGGCGTACTATTTTATTCGCACTTCCCGATATGGATAGACTACTATTTTTATGTGTAGTCTATGGTATTACAGTGCATGATGGAAGTATGCGTTGGAGTAGTTGTATGTTGTCTAAGAAAACCTATTTTTTGTTGATATATAATATTGGAGAGTTTCGCATTTAAAATTTCTGTGGATGTCTTAAAATATTTGATTTATTCGGAAGTCTCGGCCATTCGTTTCTTGAGTAACGTAAGTTAATCTTTTAAGTCTAAGATATTAGCAGTTAAAAGCACATTGCCTCTTTTTACTTATTTTTCTTTCTTGGATTTCAGTTACTTAATTCGGGGTGTGTGTTTATGCTTCAGTTGATAAAACTCGTTTTTTCCCCCACACTTTCTTTGATGGTTAAGTGTATTTGCAAGATTTTGCATGTCTGGTAATTGAAATTTTAATTGATGCTTATGTACGGAATTGTTCTGTGTATTTCTATTAGTAGAAAATAAAAGGCCCCTAACATAAATAAAAAAAAGCGATTGCAAATGTCGTGGTTAATTAATCGTGGTTTATTGTACCTTAACGTATGTACTGAACGTAGTGCATATACAAATATAGTTTTCAGAGCATGTCGACCTGCGATACATAGGTACAAAAAAGAAAGCGGAGATTTTAGATTTTCAATTTTTAAATGATGAAAAATGTTTCGGGAACTGTTGAACCACACTTCAACGGACTTGGGGTTGTTTTTCTAAACTGTTAGCATAGCGTTTTTTGCACTGTGCGCTGCGCTGGTTTCCATTGCTGAATTTATATTTCAGTGCAGACCCGAACAGTTCCCCGATGGAGGTTTGTGAAGAGGCAGACAGTGGCCGGTGTCCCAGTGAGATGGATGCCAACTCGGACATAAAAACCCACTTCAAAGTGTGTCGCTTCATTATGGAGACTGGTAGGGCGCATCGCACCTCAAAAGAACATCTCAATCTCCAGTCGAGCACCAAATTAAACTGTATGACGGTATAGCTCTTTCCTCCATTCTGTTTGCCACATTAACTCAAGTTCTTTATTTCACAATAGCTTCAAGGGACTCTCGCTGCAAGATTTGCATGAAACAAAATGTCACTCTCAGAAAAGAAAAAGGTGTAACCCCGGCATCCTGGCCAAATTTCCCATTGACCCTTACCAATCATGGCCTCCTAATAATCCCTCCCTATGAATTGGCTTCATTACTCTGTTTTCCTCCCCACTGATAGCTGGTGTGTGGTGAGTGTTCTGGCGCACTATGGCTGCCGTCGCATCATCCAGGTGGATGCTGCACATTGGTGGTGGTGGAGGGGAGTCCCCATTACCTGTAAAGCGCTTTGAGTGGAGTGTCCTGAAAAGCGCTATATAAGTGTAAGCAATTATTATGATTATTACATGGAAGTGCATTTCAAACTGAGAACAGGAGCCACAACTTTACCCAAAGGGTTGTGGGAGTGTGGAGCAGGCTGCCCTGCCATGGTGTTGTAGCTCAGTGGTTCCTACCCTGGGGTGCAAGATGACCTTTCTGAGGTGTGCCAGATTTTTTTTTAAGGTAAATCAAGCAAAAATGGAAAAGACAAACTGCTTCAGTGATTTTGATCAGGGGCGTGAGAACATCTTTTCAGAACCAAAGGGATGCAGGCTGCAGTAAAGGTGGTAGCTGATGGCTTCTGGCTTCCTTGGAGTAAAGGCTCAATGAGATCCTCAGCTCAGTTGACTACTAGCTACCGAACTGGTTAGATGGGCTGAATGGCCTCTTGCGTGTAAAAAAAAAAAGGTTACAGACCTGCTGTGTTCTTAAGCTGGACTGTGGAGGGTGACCTACAGCCGCTTTGAGGAGCACAGCCCCAGACGTTCAGTTCTATTCTCAACCATAGAGGACTTTTGTTTCCTTCTGCCTCCTGCATTGCTGTATCTCCCTCTTTGTGTTGCGGCAGGGGTGAAGCTCGGCATGCACTCGGTGCCCATTGCCACGGCGTGCACGGTGTACCACCGCTTCTTCCAGACTGCCAGCCTGCAGGTGTATGAGCCTCACCTCGTGGCCATGTCTGCCATCTACCTTGCGGGCAAAGTGGAGGAGCAGCACCTGCGGACCAGGGACATCATCAACGTGTGCCACAGGTACTGGGCCCTAGCAGGTGCCCACCTTTCCCACCAGCGCAAGCCTGTCTCGGCTCTAGTGAGCCCGCTTTTTCAGCAGCCGGGGCGGAGCGGTGGCCCTGTGGCTAAGGATCTGCGCCTCTGGCTGGAAGGTTGCCGGTTCAAATCCCGCGGCCGGCAGAGGAATCCTACTCTGTTGGGCCCCTGAGCAAGGCCCTTAACCCCAACTACTCCAGGGGTGCTGTACAGTGGCTGACCCTGCGCTCTGACCCCAAGCTTCTCTCCCTGTCTGTGTGTCTGTGTCTTATGTAGAGCAAGCTGGGATATGCAAAAAGATGAATTCCTAATGCAAGAAATTGTATTTGGCTAATAAAGTGATCTTATAAAAAAAAAAGATTCAGTTTAGGGTTTAAGGTGTGGGACCTGTTTCTGAGTGAAACGTCACGCCTTCATTGGTAACTGGCGTTATTTACTGATGTTCACTTGAGTAAGGTCATTTGATTGAGAGCTGCTCAATCTGATTACTGTTTTACAAGTAATTAAAGAAGGAATGTGAGAACTTGTCATTTAAATTATCGTGTATCCACCCAATTTGGAGTTGACAAATGCCTGATTTCCACCTCTGTGTTCACCACTGTGAACCACGCGAGGGTTATTGTGTCGTCAGCTGTACCTGCCCGAACTGGAGGAAACTGTTAAATTGGTCAGGTTAAGCCAGTAACTAGCTAATTTAACTTGTTAAGAACTGAACTCGAATGAAAACCTTGACAGATACCAGCCTTCCAGTGTTAGGGTTGCCCACCCCACCCTAAACTTTGATAAGCACACTGCAAACTAGTTACTTATTTACAGCTAGTGCTAGTTAATTAGTTAACAGACTAGTGAATTTTAAATCGCATAGGTAAGAGCTGTGATGAGTCTGAGCTGCTGGGTGAGTATAGGGATGCTCACAAGAGATTTTGAACCCTCAGGCTCTATAGAGAGCTGATGAAGCTGGTGTAAAAGCATTATACCGTACAAGGAGGAACTCTTCCCTTGTGTTTAAAACTGTTTGCACAACCCATAGGAGAGTTGAGTTCAGGACTGCGTTAGGATGTCTGATGGGCAAACACGTCATGAAAGCACCAGAGTGGGAGTATATCCCGTTTGCATCAACCACAAACGCCCTTGCCCACCATTTGGTGGCCTTTAAAATGCTAAAATTCAATGCAGTCTTATCCTTTTCATACCGTTCGACACTCTGATCTGGGAGCCATGTTGGAGTGTGTCCAGTAGTACTGCTGTTACACTTGTGAGTCACTCAGAGACTCCTCCTTTTTACACCTATAAATGGCTTGTGCCTCCTAAATGTGTCCAGGAGAAAGTATGGATATACCTGCAGACTGCTTCCCTCCACACAGCTCCTGTTTTCTTCCTTAACCATGGTGCCATCCGATTGGTCAGATATTTTGGTCTCCACGGTGGGGAAGGTCATTGCTCATGTGATTTCTGGTCCTTCGCCGGTGCTGAGCGCCGCCTTGAGCTGTGCTGTTGTCTTGGAGGTACTTGAACCCCCGGAGTGAGCCCCTGGAGCTGGACAGCCGGTTCTGGGACTTGAGGGACAGCGTGGTCCAGTGTGAACTGCTCGTGCTCAGGGTCCTCGGCTTCCAGGTGTCATTCCAGCATCCCCACAAGGTCAGGAGCACGGGATGAGTAGCGATTTCTGCGAGATTTAATTCAAGTAGTATGTACTTAAAATAAAAAAAAAACAAGCCCGTAAAAATATTTATATATATTATGGGGGCAGTAAGTCCTCCTTTCTGAAAGAATAAAAGATAAACCTAACTTACTACAGACCTTCACAGTGTGAGACTTGGTACCTAAGGGGTTGGGACTGCAGTGATAAAATGGCAAGGTGTTAACTGTTATAATCGTTACGTGCTGTGCTTTTCTGGTTTATTTACATGAGCCAATATTTATTTTGCCAAGTGATGTATTTTGCAGTTGAATGAGACTCACTGCAGATGCCTCCGGGGAGCAGTTTTGTGAATGCAGATGGACAAATTCTGTTTGTAATAAGTTGAATATACTGTATATAAAAACGAATGCAAAAAATTCACTAACTTTAAAAACTTAAAAAGGCTTGCCTACTTTTCAGTGATGACATTTGACATTATATTGATTCCTGCATCATCGTGGAACAGATTCGTATCATTTTGCTTTATGGCATTTTTTAACCATTAGCATGTTCAGTGAAAGAGAATCCACACCATATAGCTGTTGCATATTAATGTTTCAGTTTACTTGTTAGATCTGTTCCCCAACACACTGTCGTACTATTCTTTAACAAGCAGACAAATCCATTGACCTAAAAGCCCAGTCTAGTGACTCTGCAGTTTTGCAATATCTTCTACGAACCAAAGGGTCACACTACTGTAAGCTTTTGCCGAATGAGCCCTGTTGGGTTCTCCCCTCCTAATTCCTTCTTCACAGTCTAGAGCTACCACAGTGGCATCGCTTTCAGTGTTTCAAGTCACAATACCGGTTTTACGTGGCACTCTTGCCACAGTGATGTTCAATCTTCCTTACACTCAGCATCTCCCAGCAGCAAAAAGCAGCACAGTGTGCAGACGGGAAAGCAGATCCACTGACCCCCAAAGGTGGTCATGCATCCCAGTGGATTTCCTATGGTTTTCAAGCTCCAGAGGGTGCAGTCATTTCAACACCCCAAACAAGTACTGTTACATCGTTGCAGAAATGCTGTTGATAATAAACATGGTGGAAGGTGGCGTCAATGGGTGCGTAGCTTTGATCTCCTGTTTGCAAGCAGTGGAATTTTTTTTGCGTGCACTAGGATGCATGGTAAAATTACACCCTTTACCGCTAACCACTCTGCCTGCAGCTGTGATGCTTTTGCAGTGAATAACATTTGCATAGCTGTTTATACATTTTTGGCAAGTAGGGGAGTGTTTCCTATTTATTGGAACTAAATAGGAAATAAGTCACAATTTTAGCACATCGTTGTTTTCTAAAAAAGTTCACATTCTGATCTTCCAGGATGCCTCGAAGGCCTCTCGCAAACTTGGCGCGTGCCTTGTTTTTCCACATTGAGACCAGATGTGACGTTTCAGCTTCATCAGAAACCTGTGGGCGCGCAGACCCCTGCACCTTCCCTTTGCAGTCTAAAGGCATGCTTTCTTTATACTTGCACTCCCTGCAGTACCTTCTGCACTACCTGGTGTCTCTGAAGAACCTGGTGAACAGGCACGCCTGGAGCCGCACGCCGATCAGCGCGACGGCTTGGGCCCTGCTGAGGGACAGCTACCACGGCACGCTGTGTCTGCGCCACCACCCCCAGCACATCGCCGTGGCCGTCCTCTGCCTGGCCCTGGAGACCTACGGCATGGAGGTGCCAGGGGACGCGGAGGCCGAGAAACACTGGTGGCAGGTTAGTGGCACTGCCCCTGCTGCCCTGAGCCCAGGTGCGCTAGCTGGCAGCCTGCTGGGCGGTGTGGAAGTGAATTAGCCTTGAGGAAAACTAAAGCTAGAGAAACCAGTGGATTTTATTTGTTTAATGGGAATAGGTCACTTTACCCAGAGAGCTGTGGGAGTGGGGAACACACTTCCCAACCATGCTGTTGAAGCTGATATCCTGGGGTTTTTTCAGTAAACAGTTATATAAGAACCTTGGGTTGGCTACTATAGCTACTGTTTGCTACTATTAGCTACTCTGCTAAAAAGGCTAAAAGGCCTCCTCTCATTTGAAACTGTTCATTAGTTAAAGCTTATCTTTATGCCTGATTGTTTATTTTAATGGAGTGGAGATTTTTACGATGATTCACATTGTTAGATAGAACATTTCAAAAATTCTTTCACTAGACTTCATGTTTTGAGGCCAGGCACAAGCCCAGAGGAAGGCTCTAGTTTGTGTCAGAAATACTGAAACTCCTGTAGCCAATGATAAGTAAAGTCCAGCTGCTGGAAAGCAGTTTGTGTTTTTCCATGAGGTATGATGGAGCAAATAATCATACCAGTCATCACTGGAAGCTGAAATATTTCCCCACTGATTGAAAATGAAGGTAAAGGCAGGATACATCATTTCGCAATTAACATGTCTTGGCAAATTATTCCCTTCTGTAAGTGGTATCTGACAAAATAGTTTTAAAGTGGGATATATATGCAGATACCGAGCTTGTATTGAACTGCATTGTCTCATTCTACCGTTCAGGTATACTGTAAATCTTCATTTTGCTTCCATTACCCATCCATAAGTCTGTTTTTAGGGCAGGGTGTACAATCCTGGTCCTGGAAGGAGAGTAGGAGAGTGTGTCTACAGATTTTAATTCCACTTCAGTTCATAATAAGCTCAACCATTGCTTAGTGACTTAACTTGACCAAATAATCAGCTTCACCCAGATCTTCAGTGGCCAGTGCTTTAGAGAGAGCTGCAGTCCTGCCTGCTCTCCAGGGCTTGTGTGGGACCTACATACAGCTCTCCGTTTTAGGTTTTAACAGGAAAAAAAAAACACTTCAGAAGATCTGATTGGAAGATTTCTTGATTTTGTTTTACACCTAAAGCTCTGAGCTGGCAATACTGTTTTTAATGGCAGTCATGCCGTTTGCTTTAAGAAAGCAGCTTTCCCAATGCAGCCTTTGTGTGCTGACTAATGATAAACAACGTTTGTGGACCTACTAGACCTATACTATATTAATAGTGCCTGGAGGTGATTGGAAAGAAAATGGGATGTAAACAGGAAAAAAGTCTGTGATTCTGCAAGTATATGCTAAAAATAAAATGGACTGCCTCCTTGATTTTGACAGAGTGTGCTTTGTTCCTAATGTTTTTACACACTTGTAGAACAGTCAAACACCTCTTCTCCTCTTCAGAAGGCTGTGCATAGTTTGCACAGTTTTTCTACCTGGACTGGATGGGTCCTTTTCCTTCTGATCCTGTGATATTGTGATTCTCTGATCCAGTTCATAATGGGTTCTAATTCTTTTTTCTTTCTGAATTGTCTGATACCTGCATGTAGACATCCTCACTTCAACACTGAAAGTTAATCATTCTAATTAAGCTTGCTATGTGCAAGTATTATTATTGACATGAGCTGTTTCATTGGAATCGTTAATAAAAACTGAAGATTGATGCATTAGATGATACTTTATTTTTTAAATGCAGATTTTCCAGTTATTTTTCGTATCCCACACCACTTGATTTGGAATAGCCAATAGTGTGTTTGTCATGTCTCGGCATGCAGCTTCTCTTTTACTGACTCTTTTTATTTCATCTTACTGAAGTGTTGTACAGTGAAGAGCTATATACCTGGACTATATAGAGTCCAGAACCTTAGCCATTACCCAAGTCACAAAAAATAGAGAATTCTTCCAGTTACTGATAAAAAGAAGTCATTTGTGATTCTCTTCTGTATAATTACATTGTGCTCTGAACTGTGTGTTGTCCTTGTTATGCTTTTTCCCATGTTACGATTTCCAATCCAAAATTGTTTTGTCTTGTCCAGGTCTTAAGCGATGATATTACAAAACCCATCATTGACGACATTATCAGTGAACTTTTGCAACTTTATGACTTGGAAGCCAAATGTACCTGAGAGAGACTGAACAGTGACATGACAATAAAACTGGGCTCTGCCTGCATTCATAGGTAAGACACCACCCAAACTTCTCTTGCTCATTCACGAAATGCTCTAGTTTTCTGATAAATACACACATGAAATAAGATATTATTTTTTTTGTATTAGGTTGTAGTTGCATATTTATAAGCAGTGAAAACGCACATGCCTTTAAGATTGCAAGCATGTGAGATAACCTACATTTCACAAGTGCTCTCTAAGATGAGATTTCCAAAATTAAAATTAAATGCACATTTTCCAACTATCTATCTGTTATACGAAAGCTGTATAGTGGCAATCCACCGACTAGTTTTAATGTATAGAGCACGAGGTGGGGCGACAGTCCATTGCAAGGCAGACACATACACAGGTTAGTAATATGTTTTCCTCTCCAGTGCAGCCAGTATATGTATTGTAACGCTAGGTAAGCAAGTCAATGCTGGTTGGTTGCTGTATGGAAATAAAGAAAAAAATCCTAATACTTCCATCAGTGTCCAGGACGTGGACGTTTTGTACACCATTACATCATGGCATCACGGTTCAGAGCACCAAGTACCACCAGTGTGGTGCCGTTCCATTATCAAACATGGTGACGGCAGCGCTGAAGATAAAAAATGACCCCACGTTATCCCTTTAATTCACACTTTCCTCCTAATGTAAGCATTTGCTTGGGCTTGGAGCCACTGTGGGGTTTCCCCTGATGAAGGGCTTTGTTCAAGACGAAATTGGGGATGTTGTGCAGTTTGCAAGTAAAGATCTGAACTTGCAAGAAGCCTTAGAATTCAGATTTGCATGCTTGGCTACTCTGTGGCTTCTGGGTTCCAGACCAGCTATTTAGCCATTGCTGCTTGTATTGCACACCTGTGTGAAGTAGGAGTCGTCTTCTTAACACTCTGACCTTGTCTGTGGCAGGAATTGTCCACTGTGTGCTGTCACAGAAATCTCTCCCCCTACTTAATGGCCCATCTAAAGGAGCAGCAGGAGGTTCAGTAACGTGCTCAGGGTAATGCAGGGTTTGACCTGGGACCCTCCTGGTTCTGAGCCTTTCTCCTTTAACCACATGCTCGAGTCTTTCACCTGGCAGCACAGCTTTGTGAACGGTTTGGTGTCTCCACTGCGCTTTCCTCCCCTTTTTGGGAGGGACTGAACAACGGAACGACATTAATCAACTCCCAAACTCGCTGGCCTACTTTTTTTTTCTTTTTTGGAGTTGCAGTCACGGACGGTCGAGGGAATGGAATAACTCCCCAGAGTTTCCACGCGACTCGAGCGTTATCTAGGACAACATTATGTATTTTTACAATCTCCTTTCTTCATTGTTCTATAAAAGTGTAAAAAAAAAAAGAGAGAGATGAGAGGCGTTTGTTTTTGTGCCGGGCTGAGGACCTGCTGGTGAGGGGATGATAGCGGAGAGCTTTCTGGAACCTCACAGAGTTACACTGAAGCGCTGATGCGTCTGTTGCCCCATCCAGTCATCCATCCATCTTTTTTCTGTCCGCTTTTTCCAGTTCAGGGTCTGGGGGCAGCTGGAGCCTATCCCAGCAAGCAATGAGCACAAGGCAGGGCACACCCTGGAGGCCAGTCCATCGCAGGACAGACTCGGACATGAGCATGCATACTCTCCCACCTGGGCCAGTTTTCCCAGAAGCCAATTAGCCTAATTAACCAGCATGTCTTTGGACTGTGGAAGGAAACCCACACTAACGGGAGGAGAGCATTAAAACTCCATGAAGAATTGAACCAAGGGCTGCAAGGCAGCTAACCACTGCATAACTGTGATTACCCCATCAATCGGTTTTAATTTCCACTTTAATCAATCTCAATAAAGTCTCGATCTGAAGCAGCTTAAACCATCTCTGTGAGTGGAAAAGTACTTTGCTAGAAGGAGGTGTTGCATGCTGTAGTTCTGTGCTCGCAGTGCTAGCTGAGTGTATTGGAACTCTGCAAGGCTGTGAGAGGAATCTTGACCTTGAACATATGATGGAGAGGTGCACTTTGTCATCATCAATGGAGGGAACACTGAAGTTCAAACACTTTTTTTCATTCTAAACTTTTAACTTTCTAAACTTTATCTAAACAATTAACAGTTTAGTTTGATTTTATTTGGAATGCCTAAGCCTTCAAACCTCCTCATTGTCATTTGTCTTATTTTATTTGCTCGATGCGTTTATCCAAATTGTAATAAAAATAAATGACAATTATCCTTTTTACTGGCCACATGTCAATTGAAGCACCAGTTTATGCAGCTGGGACAACCTGGCTGAAGCACCATATCCTCAACGGGTCATTCAGTAGTGTCCGTGCCTGGGATTTGAACCTGTAACCCTCTAGATGGGCGTCAAGAGCCCAGACCGCTGTTCCACACTGCCACCGGAAGGGTTTGAGACAGCTTTTGATGTGAGGTTTTACCTTGATTTTTTTTTTTGGTCTTGGTTCTTGAGTGAGGTCTCAGCCCTCTCTCTCAAGTCCTTGGAAGGTTCTTTGGGATTTAATTATTGAAGGGAAAATCGAGGTACTTCTCACCAGCCAACCTTTTTACGAGGGACTGTATGACTTTTCAAGGCAGTGAAACCGGGATCGTTCTTTTTCCGTGCCATACCCTTGTGGAGTGACAGGTGCTTAACAAAGCACGATTTCGGTGTAATTAAGATTTCTTTTCTTTTTTTCTTTTGTTTAGATTGTGCAACAGAAACACTGAAGTCCAGGTTTGTCTGAACGTAGCGGTTTGAGCATCTGCTGTGAGAAATCCCGTTTGAACTTTGGAGTGTTTCCAAGGGTTCGCATTGTGCTGGAGCTCGGAGCTGCAACTTGTAGAAGTAAAATAATATGAAGGAGGAAAAAGGACTTCTAGTCTGGCGATGGACAAGGTGGTGGAGTTTGCCATTGAGGCCAGACTTGTTCTAGTTTATCTTCAGGTGAAAGAAGTTGAAGGCTATACCTGCAATACTTATTTTGTCCACAAGAGTGCATGGATTGGATTGCAGAGCTGTGCTGCTCACATCATTACCCTTGCGTTAGCTCCTAATGCCTCCTGTTCAGTCCTTTTGTATAAGTGGAACCCTTCTTTTGTGGATTAAGATGACTACTAGTTCATTCTTTTTTTTTTGTTAATGTAATAAAAATTTTAATCAACTGTGCCTGTTGATCTTGCAGAAAGACTTCTATTAACAGAGTCATAATCTTCTCCCTTGGCTTTTGTTATAAAAACTAAAGACATGAGCTTGTAGTGCAGCCCATTCTGAAAAGGTGAGGTTTTAGAAGGGTTTAATTTGTCTTTGAGTTGTTTGGTTGTTTTTTGTTATTGACGCGTTGTGTGTCTGGTATGTGCTCATGGTATGTACTGTATGTGTGCATGGTTCAACAAAATGAAATATCGACGTCATGAAGCTGCACATTTCTAACAAAATGTGTAGAAGGAAGATAAGACCTCCATTGCAGGCACAGCCTGAGCCAGTATAGTGCTGGCTATATTAGTTTCATTACCTTTATTTTAGTAAACCATCATTGTGGGGCATTTGAAGTCAAGGTCATACTAAATACTTTATTTGCTCAGTCTGTACAATTTATAATAGAGCTTTCAGATAATTAAGCCTTAAATTATTTCCATTCTATGAATTGAGACTGTAATTGAGAGGGTTTATCAGCATACTGTGTTTGTTGGAATGGATCCATCTATATTCACAATAGCGGCAGGTTATGCATTAATTGCAAGACAAGCGTAATCTTTGTACAATTGTTATGCAAGAATGATACATCATAAATTGTTTAAATGCTGCTGATATAACATGAATTCTTTGCTTAACTACCAGAGCAGCTGTGGCTTATAAACCTGAATGCCTGTGATTTTGCACATCTGCTTGTACCCAACCTTATGCATGACTAACCGGTCCCTTATAAAAACCTGCAATTCTATGTAAACCCAACACACATTTTATTCTTCATAAATGAAAACTCTCTTCTTTCACTGTGCATCAACTGCTACACTATCTGGTCCTTGTCTTGCTAACACCAGTCAATATATAGAATCACCCATTTCTTTTAATGCTGCTCCGCCTTCCTCCTAATGTAGGTTAAAGTAAATGTTTATTGATCTCCTAATTCACTTTGGAGAAAAGCTTCCAAAAAACAGCTTCAGGTCACTGGGATCGATGCTGTACCACCTTTATGTTGGAGGGAGAAACTACCGTTCTCATGTCGATTTATGAATGGGGTCTCAAACGTAAGCCTTTGAAACACTCGGAAAGCTGAACGCTTAAAGAAGGGGAGAAGAAGATTTTATGCCCATCGAAATTCACAGATCCTGAGAGTAGATCAGAAGTCTTCCATGTCGTTTTAAGGATATGCTGTAGGATTGTGTATTTCAGAGACATTGAAGATAGACATGACTCAAAAGAGAAGAAATTAAAATACAGGTCAGAATGCAGTTGGCTTTGCCTTTCAAAGAGGTCTTTTACACAGAGGTTTAGATACTGATTTAAATTAAGTTATAAAAATGATTTATTAGATATTCTGTTAGTTGTCAATCTGCTGTCAGCTGTTATAGAATGTTACTAACACATCCATGGCAGTACGCATGTTTCAATGTTGGTAACCACATAATCATTTAAACCTTTGTCTTCATTTACCGCATCGTACATCAACAATTACTTGTTACTGATTAATTTATTTTGCGTACTTTTTTTATTTGAAATGATAGATTAGAGTTCAAGCAGCCTGCGACACTGTCTTGAGTGGTTTCTCTGGAGTAGTATCCACAAGCATGGTGGTAAAACGGACTCGAGAAATTCTAGACTAATACATCTAACATCTAACATGGGGAAAGTTATCGAAAAAGATATTTGAAACAGGATCATCAAAGTCAAAGTAATCTAGGTAATAGTCAATATGAGTTCAGAAAAGTCCATCTTGTCTAAGGAACCAGTTCTTTGAACAAGCTATGACAGTAGTGGACACACACAGCAAATATATTTAGGTTTTCAGAAAGGTCCTCATAAGACAGTAGAGATAAGAAGAGATTTGGGATGATGTAGTTAGTGGAGTATCTCAGGAATCTGTACTAGGACCACAGCTTTTCTTAATTTATATCAATGGTCTAGATTCTGATATAGTGTAGTTAAGCTTGTAGATAATATCAAACATTGACGAATAAGCAAGTTAAATAAAATACTGAAATAAAATTCAAGACTGGACAAATGCCTGGCAGCTTAATGTAGATAAGTGCAGGATTTCGTATGCAAGTCATGAAAACATAAACTGTAACTACAAAATGGGAAACACTGAGCTAGAAGAGGCTATTTTTGAGACACTTTGATGTTTAAATTGATACAGTCACTATATTGATACGAGACAGTATAGGGAAGAATTACAAAGGCAAACAAATTTAGGATGTCATTTCAAAAGTGTGGAAATCAAGGGGCGTATAGTTAAAATTGTATAGTGCACCTGATTTTTCCCCCTGATGTGATCTTCTTGTACAGGTTCATATCTGTGCAGTGCACTCACCCTCATGGGCGATTATTTGGTAAAGCAGAGGGACTAGTGATGTTTGTGTCATTGTCACACACGTAATGTAGCACTTCTCTCTATGTTAACCACCACTGCTACAATTTACAAAGCATTGAAACAACAAACACGTTTACTGTGCAACACAAATACAGGACTCAGCCGAGCAATGCAAATAAACCAGGAAAACATGTATCAGCACCCATTTTCTAGCCACTTTATCCAGTGCAGGCTCACAGAGGAGCTGGAGCCTATCCCAGCAACAACAGGCACAAGACAGGGTATTCTGAGCAGGATGCCAGTCCATTGTAGGGACACACTCACACCAGGGCCCGGTAACCTACCAGCATGTCCTTGGGCAGTGGGAGGAACCCCATGCAAACATGGGGAGAACATACAAACTCCCCACAGATAGCATTCCAGGAATTGAACCCAGGACCTCAGCACTGCAAGGCAGCAAAGCTAACCAATGCAAAATTGTGCCACCCAGAACATGCGAACTAATGACTAATTTTATTTAATTAATTTCACACTTTAATCTTTTAAATTCCCCAGACAGGTTGGATCAAATGCAATGACCACAAATGATTATTTCTTTAAGCTAGTCTCAGTGTTTTGGGTCTCCACTCCAAGACCTTCAGTTAACCTTGGGGGAGGTTCTGTCTTTTTAAGAAGGAGACATTGGAAAGTGTGTGACATTTTAAGATGGAAGAGATTGTAACCCTTTTCTTTTTTTCTGGTCTGCAGTTCAGTGCATGAGAGTGTAACAATGTGCCCATCCAGGATCAATTGAAGACGCTTTGTTTGAAGCCCTGAAAGAAAAGACCACATTGAAAAGTTAACGTTAATTTGCTTTGGCCTTCACAAAACCAGTGTCCATTGCCGGAGGGCAAAAGGACATAACGAGATTAAAAAGGGAGATTTTTAAGCAGATCAATAATGAGGGCTCATCTCCACCCTTGCACAATATCGTACCGGCTGCAGTAAAGACTGTCACGTATTTATAGGTGTCCTCCCACATCTTGCTCGAAGCAGTCAGCTTACAGGCAGTTTTTTCCTTTAGAAACAGTGTACTGCATATAAGTACAGCAACGTCAACCTAAACCAAGTAGCTAGAGGCATAGAGTACATACAGTGCAGTGTTTGCAACAGAATACAGAGTTGACTAAGTAACTTTAAATTCACTGCACTTTCAATCTCAGACCATAGGCACTAGGACAGTGTGTACTGAGATGCATTCAAAATATAAAAAAATAGTACTGAAGGCATTTGTATTTTTAATACATTTCAGTATATATGTTGATCCCAGACTTAATTTCCTGATTGCAGCTGTCAAGCTCACTGTCCTGTTGATAATGATAAGTTAAATTTGTCACTGGCTGCCTGGCTGGGGTAATTGTTATGTAACTGCGAACTGTTCTGGCTTGCAGCAGTGCCTGTGCTTCTAAAGACGAGTGATGAACCATCTCCCGGGTGTCACGAAACCCCAGCTTGTTAGTATTTTATTTGTGTGTGTGTGTTCTGAAGATGAAACTAATGTGAATTCCTGGAAAGACGCTAGCTCGCCCTCTATCTCTTTTTCTCTCTCTCTGTCCTTGTCAGTCAGAGCCCCAATCTCCCTGCAGCTAGCTAGCTCTCTTCCTTTGTCTCTGTAGCTCCTGTCTCATCTCTCTCACTTTACATTGTCCATCTTCTCCTGTCTTTGTTTCCTTCTCTTGTTCGCTTGAACTCCAGAGTGTCGGGAGCAGAAGTATTTTAATAAGTGCTCCTACTCAGAAAGAAGCATTCATGTGTACCAAGCATCATACAGCAGCTGTGTTTTGTTTTCCCATTATTCCCCACGAAGACTGCTTTTCCTATCTAATTCAAAATAAATATACAGTATGGGCTCGCCATTCCTTTTAAAAACAATGTTCCACATTTTTGTGTGCACACAATCTTTGCACAACCATTAGTAACACAATCATTGACCAAAATAGTTAGGACCCCCGCCTACCATATTACAGAGGTGCCAGGGCCTCTGTGAGTAGGAAGTGAAGAACAGCCTAAAAAGCATGTAGTTCACAATCCACATCTTGAAGTTCTTGTGACCCAGTCTCATCACCTTCAGGAGATGCTGTGATTAGGCCAGTGGCTCTTCCCTTTCTAGGGCTTCAACCACTTCCCAGCAGAACTAAGATCACCAGGATTGATCCGACCGGGGAAGGTGAAGGAAGTCAGTCTTTTGCTCCTCAAGATAGCCACACATTCACAGCCGCCGAGGGTCCATTCCTTTTGACTGGGGTTTTGGCTAGCGCGTTTTTCCATTTCGAGGAGTTGCTGACATATTAAAAGTGCACCTTGATAAAGGGTTTTAAAGACTATGTCAACATGCGCCTGAAATATGTTGTCCTACAAACGCATTCAGCTGGGATTCCCTGCCATCTTAAATTAAATGTGCTGGAGCACCTGAGGTTAGAGTTTAAAAAGTGTTCATTGAAAACCTCTTCATCCGCAGGTCTCCTGGCTCTAGTAATTTGGGCTTTTGTGGTAAACCTTTGGTCTTATTGTAAATGACTGCAGCAGCTGTTTCTTAATGCCATTATTACCCAGAAGAATTTAGGCTTTTTTCATGTGTTCTGTTTTCCATGTAGTCCAGGGGGTCCCCATTCCTAGTCCTGGAGAGCCAGCAATGTGTTCAGCTGTGTTCGTAACAACCTGAATCTGGCTGGACCGGTGAACAGCTGCTTCCAGCTCTTCAGGTGCTGCAGCTTTAGAGAATCACTGGAAACTTGCAGACACAATGGCCCTGCAGGACCAGGACGGGGGACACCTTACAGGTTAAGTGACACAGCTGCCCGGTTGCGGGTTCAAGGCTTCAGACCCTGCTGTTGGACCCTTGAGTGAGGTACTTGCATTGTCACGGCATTTCTGTACAAAGCTGCAGATTTTTATGAAGTTACCACACTGTTTTTGGGCTAGGTCAGTGGTGCCCAGTCCCAGTCCTGGGTGTTTTCTGTTTTTTGTTCCAGTCGAGTCGGTTATAGTATCATTGACTAAATATTATGAAGATTAGCTTGAACTGTTCCCAGCTTTTCAACCTGATGGAGCTTTAACTTCTTAGATCAATTAAGGCTTCAATTATCTAATTAAGGTAGGATGGAATGAAAACTAACAGGTGTGTTCATCACCAGGCCCAGGATTGGGATTGGAGTTGGTGGTCAGTGCTTTATGTACTAAAAAAGAACCTTAAACTCACTATGAAATTTCAAGAAAATTGCAGATGTTTAAGCATAGAATTGTTGTACATTGTACTCAGTGTACAAGCCTAAATTGCAATTTTGAGATTGAAGATATTGGCAGGCTATCAAACAGTTGATTACAGAAATCACTGTGAGACATAACAAAGGCGTATAAAAAGCTTTAGAATGACTTAAAGTGAAATTGGCTCTCAGTTATTACTTTTCTTTGTGTCTGTCTTAAAAACATTACCACACTGCTTCCATTCTTAATGGGGTGTTCAGAAAATTTGTGTTGTAGTAACCGTAATCATTTCTGGAGCTAATTAAATTATTGTCTTCTGGCAAGACATGAATATTTCTTTCATTTAAACAGTAAAACATTAGGCAATGAGGAGCAAACTAGCTCTCTAGAAAGGAGAATGCCATACACAGACACTAGTTTCTATACTAAGGATAATATACTAAGGATCCTAGTGCACATAGAAGTGGACATGGAACATATCCAGATTCTAACAGAATTTTTGTTTCTGAACACCTTGCAGGAAGAAATGAAAGATTCTGATTGACTTTGCAAGAGAGGTAATGGTTTAATTATACCCGCATTTTCAAATGTGTGGTTCTTGTTTTGGGCAACACAGTGGTGTAGTAGTTAACATTGCTGCGTTGCAGGGCTCGGGCCCTGGGTTCAATTCCAGACCTGGGATGCTGTCTGCTTGGAGTTTGTGTCTTCAGGGTGCTTTGGTTTCCCTCCACAGTCCTGAGACGTGCTCTTGGGTTTAATCGGCTTCTGGGAAATTTGGCCCTGGTGTGAGTGTGCCTGCCTTGTGATGAACTGGTGTCCGGTCCTGAGTGCACCTTGTCTTGAACCTGCTGCTTCTCAGAATAGGCTCTAGCTACCCTGCAACCCTGAATTGGAAGAAGTGGTTAGAAAATGGATGGATGGACGGTGTTTCTAAACATGCGTTTTATTTGTCAATTTAAAGGAAGAGATCATTCTCTCTTGATTGAATGGAAAATTTAAAATTTTACTTGCACTATGCAGGAAGATTCAGATAAATTCCTTCATCAGTCATGTATACTGCTCCTTGTAAGATTGGTTCATTGGTTGGGGGTAAGCCCAAATCTTTTTAGAACCACTGCATTTCCAGTCAGGGCAAATTCAATGGACTGAGCTCTGCTGGCCTTTTGAAGTTTACATTTAATCTTGGCCCCTTGTGAATCAAACTATCTTTTGAGCCACAGTCTTGAGATGACTCACTTGCATCTTTTGAGACACAGTTTGATAAGTTCTAGGAGCCAACAGGTTTGTAACAGTGGGATGTGCATGGCATTCCGATGGTCTCCTGTTGTTTGCAGCTTTTCCTTTGCTTTAATAAGTGTTTGCAGCTGTGATCTTTTTTTCAGTTCATAAATCCAACCTAACTGTTGTTCTCACTACTCCTTACCTCCTACACACAGGCTACTGTAGCCTTTCATTGTTATTTCAAATCTAATTGTTCTAATGCAGGGCTTTTAAGACCAGTAACAAAACCTTTTATCTACACAGCATTGCTTTAGTGCTAATACAGCATTGTTCACTTTTAAAGGAAGGACCCAGGGTTTTTATTGATTGATCTGTGCCTACCTGTGTGACCTGGGCTTTTCCATTTCCCCTTGTAGTCTTGCATTAGCCCTGCAGACAAAAATTACGTGAAAGTCAATTTACTATCCAAGGCTGGAGCCAGGCTTGTCTCGGTGAATTGCAGCTCAGAAACTGATCTGCGAGGCACCTCTCTCACTCGTCCATTTTTGCCATGCAGTCCTGCAGCCCCGGTTCACGTTAAGCAGGGAATCACTGCAATGCACTGCAGAACAAACTTGTCATGCCTGGCTGAACGTCCTGTGCTGTGCACATGTGCTTTGAAAGAGTGCAGGATGAAAAATGAGCCCAGATATTCTTGATATAAAAATCCCTTATATAAAATATATATATAAAATCCAATATGAGTTAATTAGTCTCTGTCATAAGGACAGCACAGTGGTTGGCATTACTGCCTCACAGTGCTGGGGCCCTGGGATGCTGTCTGCTTGGAGTTTGCATGTTCTCCCCCCTAGAGAACGTGGATTTCCTCCGGGTGCAAAGATACAGTATACTGGTGGGTTAATAGGCTTCTATGAAAACTGGCCCCAGGTGAGAGAATGTGTGTGTCTGTTTCTGTTTGTGCCGTATGATGGACTGGTATCCCATCCAGGATGTACAGTATCCTGCCTCGCACCAATTGCTTGAAACTAGGCTCCAGCTCTCCTGCAACCCTGAATTGGATGTAGCAGTTAGAAGAGAGATGGATATTTCTCACTAGATGATCTTGTCATTAGTGATCTTTAGGCAGACAGATACATTTTTGTAAAATGTTGGGGGTTTTTTACCACAAACTCACACCAGGGCCAATTTTGCCAGAAGCCAATGGAATATGTTATTATTATCTGAATAATATTGATGGATTTTGTCCTGCAGTTGACTGGCATCCCATTCAGGTGTATCCTGCTTTGAGCTTGTCGGGTGAGGCTTCGGCTCCCCCACAATCCTGTAATGGATGGAAGGAATATTGATTGAATCCTGATTCGATTTTTTGAAAACATTGTTGATTTTTTTTATGCAAAGCAAGTTATCTTTGTGGGCGTGTATACAGCTGTAAAATGTCATCTGTAATCTGAGTGAAGTTCAAGGGCACAACAGTAGCATAACCCCACCTAGAATCTGAACCCACAACCTTCCTGTTACAAACCCAGAGCCCTAACCACTTCAGAACTGAATGACAGCCTGATTAAGCCTTTTCTCATATAGAAGATTCCTCTTGTTATGCATTGCTTGTTAACTCCCAACACAGTGGTCTGTGAATGTTCTTACAATTGAGGGGAAGCAGTGTTTCTTTGCAACTGACATAATCAAGCTTCAGCGCAGCTTTTGCATGAACCTACAGTGCAAAAAGAATGAAGTTCCCTCCAGTGAAAAAATGCAGCAGTAACAAACATAAGAGGTATGATGTCTCTTTGCCATTAGTGCTGCAGTGGCCAAACTGTACAGATGCATTATGATAACAGTCTCAAAGATCATTCGTACCAGACAGTGGTCAGAGGACTGAAGAACAGGAACTCATTTTTATTTTCAGGCATCATTGACAAAATGGACTGCTGTGCTTAGTGGCCCTGACTTCCTCCTGCTTAGTTTCATTATAGAGCTTGTTATGAGTGATGCATTACACTGAATCAGTTACTTGTCAAACCTAATGTGAGTGGCCCATTCTCTCTGTGTTTTCTCAGAGTTCTAATTAAGTGTAATACTGTACTGTAGCTTCATGAATGATATGGAAAGCGTAGTTGTTGGTAAGGAATGCTAACTTTTCTTCTAGCTCAAGGTAGAATTCAATTAATTGAAAGCCGAACATTGAAAAAGCAGGTTTTAGCACTTTCATTTTCCAAAGCTTTTGGTCTTGATGATAGGTTTGTAATATAAGAAAAAATGATAAAGTCATAAAGAATACAGTAAGTAGAAAAAAAACATTAAAAGGACATAAAAACATGAGATTATGGAAGCTACGTGGTAAAATAAATTGTTTTTAATATCGGTACAAAAAGTGTTTTGAAATTTTCTTAAATGTAATCTTTTGTTTCTTGTTTTATATATTGGCAAAACTGAGGAACTTGGCCTATGACTGCAGAGAATATATTTATTGTAACCAAGCCAAACAGCTGCTTGGCGATTGATTTAATATGAATGTTAATTATATTGCAAGGAAATTAAATACCTTAATTTGAGGTGGGGTCAATGGAAAAATAGTGCTTTTAATGTAGAGAGCCCAGTTAATCTCGATGTGCATTTCAGCAGTTCTCTGTCCAGTAGATGAGTGAGGTCCATGAGACTGAGAAAATCTGAGCTGTTCTGAAGCCTGTACAATGCAGTTAACAACTCCTCTCTTCTGAAGACCCACAGGATCTTGAATTACCACCTTGGTTGAATGTCTCACATACTGTAGCTCCAGTGTAATTTGCCTGGATATCTAAATTGGTCACCCGGTCAAGTGGCTCTGAGTCAAAGACCGTATTTATGGATCGGACAGCATGTATACCACCTGATAGACCACTGAAATGTAGTGGGATGTTTTCTGATTCACAAGGCGAAGAATTCTGTAGATGTCTCTCTTGCACAAAACAGCCCAGATATTAAACCAGCAGTTTGCAATCAATTACAAAAAATAGTTCTTGGATCTAAAATAACTGCAAAAGTGATTCATTGTGCAGCTGAAGCTTATGATTTGTTTTCCCCCAAAAAACATTTTTTAAAAACCTCGAAAGACCTTTTTTTCTTAACTTTCCAGTGTATTCACAGGACCAGAGACGGATAGAGCAGGATTTTTGCAGACTGCAGCATTCCAAGTATTGATTCAAGAACTACAAAAAATAGCATGCTGTCTACCAGCTGTGAGCGTACCTGGGAACATCTCAAATGCACTGAGAAATGAGTGGTTCCTTATTAAAACAGTTAATTTTATTGAATGCTGAGCAAAAGTGAACACTGTTTCAGTAGTATCCTAGTGAACACCACAAATTCACAGCTCAGGGGATAATGCATTCGAGGTAACGTTGCGTGACGATCTTGGCAGCAAGAAAAAAAATTGTTCTTGGCTAATAGTCTTGTTATTCTGGCACGCTGATCTCAGGCGCACTTTCTGTTTTCCAAAGATGTTTATAAGCGCAGTGCTTTCTTTAATTCCTTGCGTCTCTTTCGTCTGCGTTCTGAAGTAGCCCCAGATTGTTTTGACAGACTAATTAAGACGAGATGGAGTGTTTTGTTTTATCAAGGATTAAAACACAAGAAGGAAAAAGCTTCAGGCACTCTCTTCATTTTTTTGTCTCATGGTTTATTAGTCTACGGAACTTGAGAGTCTCATTTTGTCCCAGTTTGCAATGACCAGCCAGAATATTATCTCACCAATTAAACTCACATGTGATAAGTTAATTTAGTGAAGTCTGTACGGGGAGAGCACATCACAGCTGCATAAAAGGAGGGAGGTCTATGGAACCATCAGAACCATTCTCTTACCATGATGGGCTTTGTTGGAACACAGGTACTGTATGACCAAGCTTTGCTGGGTCATAGCAATGGTACAATGCGTTATAGATCTCATATTAAAATATTGTAAATGGTGTGTTCCATGTGTCCCTGAAAATTACATTTTGAAATAATAAATTTTGAGAAAAAAAGCAAATTATCTCATATATCTTTAGCAAATGCTGCAAGTACAGGGGTTTGTGCCCCATCTTAACTGAAAGACTGCATTGTAGTTATATGTGTTTCCTATTTGTCTTCACTAGAGTTACAGTGTTCCATTTCCTATGTTTTTTGTTCTCCACTTCCTTTTTGAATTTCTGGTGCTCAGATCTGCATGTGACCCTGTTGGTATTTATCATGGGACAGTTAATTAGCATATGACATCGTCAACAGCAGCAGCACGGCATAGGGATGCTGGGATAGAAATTCAATAGCTTGTAGAAGTGCCCTGGTAACATTGCATCAGAAAGGATAACCCAAAGGAGGCTGGTGAAGTGAACAAGTCTGCAGAGTGCCATGACAATTCTGGGTTTCTTTGGACCTACAATTGCCACTAGCAGCTCACTTCTGATTGATTATTACTTTTTAATGTTTTCCAAAAAATAAACACAAAAACAAAACAACATCCCCTCCCACGTCAATTATAAAGTAAAAGACTCCTAAAATGAGGAGTATTACTCCTAAATATTGATTTATTATCCTAAAGTAATAAAGATTTGAATGCGTCAGCAGCACTCCCTTCCCTGGCTCACTGGATTCAAGCACTAGAATGATCTGTATACAGAATGTCAAGATATTCTGGGACACAGAGGTGCCACAGGAGGGAATGTAGAGGCTCCCTCTGCAGTGCCACCATCTTAATAGCTGCAGAGAGACCAGCCAACCAGATCCATTTCTGCTTTGGGGGGCTAAGACAGGTGTTTATCATTGAGCAAGAGTACTAGGGGAATAGTGGACAAAGAGGAGGATGCCCGTTTCCCATAATTTAACCATATCTGGAGACCTCTTAAACCGTGTAAAAAGATGACAAGCAGACACAAGATTTTATATATGCAAGGGCTTCATGGATGGTGGTTTAATATTGTCCCATATATTGGAAAAAAACAACTTCATTCCTAACATTCAGATCAGTCATCCAAGTAGTAACATCTGCTTTGTATGAAGCCTTTTGGAGAAAAACCTGAGGCCCTTTGTTTTGTCACTGAATCTACTGTTCATGTATTGGTTATGTAGATAACCCCACCCCCCAGTAGATGTCAGTAGCGAGCCCAAGCTGCATGTGTTAAGATACTGTCAGGAAACGAGCAAAACGCAGACTCATCAAACGTATCTTCTAGATTGTAAGTTCCTTTATTTCCCCAGTGTGGAGAAGAGGAAAAGGAGTACATTTTAAAGCTTTTATGGAAAATAGGAAGATGGGAATTCCATGTTTTTCAGGATTTCCATAATCTGATGAACACCAAGTTGCAATTAAGTAAATATTGAAGTCAATATGAATTTATTACCTGGATAAAACATTAAGGTCATTATATCTAGCAGACATGGCAGGGATTTGGAAACCTTATATATCTATAACAATGTATTGTCTTGTTTTTGGTCTATGAACATACTGGCTAGTTACAGTGCCTTTAGTTAGTCTACACCCTCCTTGGACTTTTTCACATTTTATTGTGTTACAGCATGGAACCATGATGTATTTAACTGACAATTTTTGCCACTCATCAACACAAACTACTCTATAATATCAAAGTAAAAAAACATCCAGACATTTTACTAAATTAATTAAAAATAAAAAACAGAAAATAATTGAATGCGTAAGTATATACTTGGTAAGAGTTAATACTTGGAAAGACCACCTTTTGCAGCAATTACAGCTGTGAGTCTCTTTGGGTCTCTATCAGTGTTGCACATCTTGACACTGGAATTTTTGCCCGTTCTTCTTGGCAAAATTGCTCAAGCTCCATCAAGTTGGTTGGGGACCGTTTGTGAACAGCAATTTTTAAGTCATTCCACAGATGCTCAATAAGATTGAGGTCTGGGCTTTGTCTGGGCCACTCCAGGACATTAACCTTTTTGGCTTTAAGCCACTTTAGTGTGGCTTTTGCTGTGTGTTTCGGGTCATTGTCCAGTTGGAAGATGAATAGTCTTCCAAATCCCAGTGCACTTGCAGAATGCAGCACGTTTTCCTCCAGGATTTTTCTGGACTTTGTTCCATCAATTTTTCCTTCTGTCTTTATGAGTTTTCCAGTCCCTGCTGCAGAGAAGCATCCTCAAAGCATGCTGCTGCCACCACCATGCTTCACTGTAGGGATGGTGTTCTCAGTGTGATGTGCTGTGTTAGGTTTGCTCCAAACATGATGTTCAGTTTTGGTCTCATCACACCATAGAATCTTCCTCCACATTGTTGAGTCTCTCACATGCCTTTGGGCAAACTCCAGCTGAGATGTGATATGAGTTTTCTTCAACAAAGGCTTTCTTCCTGCCACTCTCCCCTACAAGCCAGATTTATGAAGTGTGCGTGCTATTGTTGTCTCACGCACAGCTTCTCCCATCTCTGTCGTGGAGCACTGTACCTCCTTTAGAGGAGTTATATTTCTGTTTAGCTTGTCCTGTTTTTTTAAAGCATTAGTTTAGAGGGCAGGCTTTTCTGTGGAGGATTAGATATTTTATAAATGCAGACTTACTTACTTCTGTATAATGATTTTTGACAATTTACAAAGCAGTATGGTGGGGTAGACAGGGATCTAGTGGGAAAGGTCTGAAGGTCCAAGACTTCACTCCAGTGGTCAATATTGGCATTATTTTTTTCTGGTATACTGTATAGTATATACTGTATGCTTGTCTTAAGCCATGTCCTATTTATTTTGCCTCCACCAAATTGTTTACAGGAAATTAAAGAAGGCTTGTGACCTTCCCCAGCATTCCCTTACCCACAGTGTGCCTCATCATTTCATTTTCAGAAATTACCTGTACTCACTCTGCTGCCACCAAGCCCTTTTATACAGTACATAAGAATGTCATCAGCACAAAGTGATGTGTTGAGTTGTGGTTACAGAAACGGGGTAGAAATCGTAGATTGATGGACAGTTTGAGAAAGTGGGTCCAAGAACAAGACAATCAACACAGGTGACAGGAAAGTAGCACACTGGAGAGGACCACCTGCATCCCATTAACATCATTGCCTGAGATGAGACAAGAGCTTGCACAACATGTGGGATTTTTGTCTTTTTCAATAATGGGGATATCCTAGCACTATAAACCTCCCTCCAAGACGAGCCTTCTCAATGGCAGTATGCATATCACTTCAGGCAGATGGGCACATAATTGCAGCCGCAAAGTCAGCTAACATTCAAGAGGAATTCCATCAATTTTAGGTTGTCTGCCTCATGTCCAGCACGACGTCCTTTATAACAGACAGCAACATAGGTCATACAGCTGCCACAGCTGGAAACAGACAAGTTAAAAGAACACTTTGAGTAAACCTCATACAATCTTCCAAGTCATAACAGATGGCTGAACTGTACAATTGCACAGGATCCCACCCTAACACCTAATGGAGTCACAGAGCTATGAAATAGCTGAGTTAACAGTAATTCTTCCTAGATCTACATACTGTGTTAGAAATGTGGCACAATGTCAAAGCAGTCATTCTGTTTCTTAACGCGGCTGATTTCTGAAGGTGTGCCAGTAGAAAAAGTTACAGAATTGTTGAGCACATTCTAGAAAACTCTAGCTGATTTCCAATTCAGTCATGAAAGATGGGAGGCAAACGCTGTAGAGTTAACTATGAAAACGGCTTTGTTGCGTCCCATGGAATATGGAATAATCTAAAATCAAGAAACACCTCCAGTTTGGCTTGAAACTGAGACCGAAATGTCCCGTTTTATAATAGCATGGTATTCAAAAGCCAGTAAAGATCTTCTGTTTATTACCAATCTGAAGAAATGATCCAGTGGCAGTATGCCTAGTATCTCAGCCTTGTGTGCCACAGAATGGTTGTGTAGCTATGTTATCATCAGCAGTTCAAGAACTAGGCGGGTTGCATAAGTTAATGACCGAGGTGTTCAGATGCAGAAAAACCAGACAGCATCTTTGATTTCTCAAGCACTTGGTGCCTGCACTATGTTAAAGTGGTTATCAGCTCTTTCCTGCCTGCAGAGTTTAGGGACTGTGAATAATGAATTGCACAAGTGTTACTTTAATGGGCACGGCTGATTTTCACTTTGTTACAGCGTCTTCGTTGATATTCATTGGCGGGGATTAAAATGTCTGTTTTACCTTAATTAGGAAAAGCCCTCACGCTCTATGTAGGGTTCGCTGAATCCTGAAGGTCTGCAGACTCTTGTTTGCAATTGTGTGTACAGTACAGTATGCATGTGTATTACTTTCAGGACTGGAATTAGTGCGGTTGGTCTTCTCCAGACTCCAATGCATTTTGCTTTTTTCAGTCAATCAATTTTTATTTGATTGAGTGCTTTTTCTCTTTGAGCTCCATCTCAATGCTCTTTCAAAAGCTTGGCTGCAGTGAAAGTACATCTGAAATTGATATAGTCAAGTCATTATCAAGGACTGAACAAACAAAATGCACGAAACTAACCAAGCAGAGAACACTTTATTTCTTTTTAGTTTTAGGGAATAAGTGTTTTGACTAGCCAGTAAGCAAATTTTAGTATATTCGTATCTTTTAGGGAATGAAGCAGGACTGAACCAAGCTCATCTGATGACAGGAATTTATCAGTGTACCACTTCGACAGAGGAAGGGAATAAAAGCATGAGCCCTGTCATGTGGAAAAATGTGGAGCGCTGTCAGAAACAAATACATTTTCAAATCAAGAGGATTATAATTATAACCAGGGTTTAACTTAGTAAAGCTGCACACTGACAAATACACACCCACTCTGACTTTGGGTGCATAATCTCAGGGCAGTACTGTATGTTTTGCCTTAATTTGATCAGGCATACATTCGATGCAGGTATGAATGTGAGCCTCGTCCAGACTCAGTAATGGTCGTATGAGTCTTTCCGTCTGGACGATCATATCAATGGTTTCTCACAAACTGACAGCCAGGGCTCTCCCTTCAGTTTGTCCTTAGACAAAACAGAGGACATCATACATAGTAGTGTAATAATCTCTAATGAACAACACTTAATTTTGTGGTGTGATGGGTGGGGCAGGGTTTTTTGGGTAGTTAATTTTCACAAGCTTTAACAAGAAACAATTGTACAGAGCACTTAAAAATGGAAAAGGGGAGGGAGGCATAATTTTTAAAATAAATAAGGTTGAGATCGATACCCTTGTTTTCCTGCACAATCCTGTCCGATAGCCTGAAGACAGTTCGGTGCATATGGTCCCAATCAGTCCAGTCGTCATTGGCTCTGTTCTTGGGTCTTGTCCACCCTCCTTTCTGGCTCTTACGAAACGGCAGATCTGTTAATATTTTATTGATGGATCTGAGGCTCACTCTACCTGCGCTCACTTCATAATTCATGGAGGCAGAGCATTAGGAGAAAGCCTGCTGTGCCTGCTAATTGCTGGCCTCCTGGCCGAAGTAAACGGTGGAGTTTTATGAATGAACCTAATCCGAGGGGCTTGCCCATATTCCTGTACCGGCGAGTTTATTCTTTGCCAAACGGACCACTGATTTCTGACCATCATTCGCCGTTGATGATTTGAAGCCAGATTGTGACTGTGACCGTGGGCTGATAGTGTTGTTTTTCGCTTTTAAATGTTTGTTGAGGAGACAAATATTGATCAAGAGCTGATGGCGATTAAACACATTGACAACTGAAAAGTGAAGAGTCCTTAGCTTTAGTAGTTTCTTAACATTTATACATACCGTTCAGATTATTTGGAAAACTAGGCAGAGACCGGCTGGAAGAGAAAATACAATTTTTCCTCCTTCTGCAGTGCGATCCTCCGATTCACTAGTGTCTTTATAGCCATGAGTGTTATGTATGCTTATAGTGCATTTCATCTCCCTGTTCCTTACATTCAAGATGGAGATCACTGTTCCTCCCTTTGAAGTACAGTACTCTCTTTTTCTTTCTGCACAGCAGGTAAGGCAGAAAACAGATTCATTTGACAGCGAAGAGGACCAGATTGTGAAAATCTGAGTACAAATGTAGCCAGGACCACTTGTGTGAGTCTGCTCTCGCCTCTCTAATTGGAATTGTGCATTATCACAAGCTGCCAGGATTTCTGTTTAAACATGACTTCCAAAGGACAATACCTCCTAACAAACTGAGCTCCTGCCTCCATCCTTTAACATCGGCTCGCACATTCTGGTCCAGAGGGAACAGTATCACTTATGGAATCACCAACACTGCCTCCAGCAACAACCTGGTTTTCTTCTGACGTCTCTGATCTTTCTCTGTGATCAGAGCAATAACAGCCTTGCCAGATTTCTCACATCTTTGAACACCTGCAGCCACATTGTGATCCTCCGTTAAAGGACCACTTGGGATTTTATCACTATAAACATTTCATGGGTGGATTTGGATGAACAATTGAGAATAGGCTGGTTTTATGAGGGTTTGGACTTTTACAGAAATACCCAAGTAATCTGAGAAGGAAATCCTACCAAGTCAATCAAATTTAGCAAATACATAGTTCAATTAGGAAATGAGGAGTACAGATCATGACCTGGCTGTGTTTACAAATCCAATAAAGTTGCTCAGACACAGTTTTATCACCCCAAGATCATGGATTCACTTGAACGTACGAGACTCTTATTGATCTTATTTGAATTTTCCATTCTCTAGAAGGTATGAGAGGGCACACTGTGCTCTCACGCTGCACATCCATACTGAAAATACAGTTTGCCAGAGAACACATCAAGAAATTACACTGTTTTTCTATATTGTCAAAATTATTGTTGGCATGTTAGCAGCAGGGAAAAAAAAATATATATCTTACAGTGCTCTGCAAAAGTATTCAGCCCCATCCAAAGATTTAAATTTCAATGAATTGCAAGTAATGGATACACTTTTTCTAACTTAATTTGAATCAAAACAGTAATGTTCAGATGTTACATATGAACATTATTACATATGAAGGAGGTTGAATGGCAGCAAAACCTGCAAAGAAGAGATGTACTAAGTGCAATTTACAGGTTACATAAGTATTCAGTCCCCTAAGTCAGAACTTAGTGAAAACACCTTTGGCAGAGCATACTGCGTTCAGGATTTCTGGTTGGGCCTCTACCGGATTTGCACAGTGGGATGATGTAATTTCTGCCCATCTTCCAGGCAAGATTGCTCCAGTTTCAGTTTATGGAGGATTGTTGATAGACTATAGCTGTTGAGCCTTGCCATGCATTTTCTATTGGATTCAAGTCAAGGCTTAGACTGGGTCACTTAAGAACATGAACTCTCTTTTTGTCGTACTATTCCAATGGGGCTTTGGCCTTGTGTTTCATGTCCTTGTCTTGCTGAGTTGATTTCTGCTCAGTTTCTGAGGAGAAAATTGTGGCGGGTCTGTGCCAGGTGTAATGATTCGCGTTCAGACCAAAAGTTCCATTTTGGCCCGACCACAATAACGTCTGCCTCATTTCAGCAGGAAGTACAGGCCAGCGTTACACAGAGACGGGGGTAGTGCTGAAGTATGAACAGTGCCTGCTATTCCAGACATGTTCATCATAAACTCTGCAAGTCTTTCAAAGTCCAGGGAGGCTTTAAAAGTTGTGGATTTGCAGTGCCATCCATAACCAGCTTGCTGCTTGCCATGCTGCTCAGTGAAGAGCCTGATCTAAACCTAGTGTCTGCATGGCATGATGCACATTGCACTTCTTAGTGATTGACTTCACTATAGTTCCATAGGTTAAGGGATAAGTAACGTTTTCTTGATCCATTCCTCTTTCACACTTCCTCCCCGACTTGTTATGAAAGCTTCTTGGTCATCATGTTTGATTTTTCTTAGAAATTGTGAGTCGCAAGAAATTCAATTCTGAGGGAACCTACAGGGAAGGATGTATTTACTCGCAGGTTACACCACTTGACTGCTGTGGCTCGTCCAGTAGGATGTCTGTGGCTGGTGAGGGGCCGGGTTAAAATCTGTGTTTCTCTGCAGTCCACAAAGCATTTCACCACAGAAAGTGTCCTCACTAGTGGTATCACCGTGTGGTACAGCAATACTACCATGCATGACAGAGATGAACTACAAAGGGCAACAGCACAGAGGATTATAGGGTGTGATTTACCATTAACACCACACCATCCGCTGTCACAGTAGAGCCTAATCTATCATTCAGGATCCCAACCATCTCGGCCACAAACTGTTCTCCCCCCTACCCTATGGCAAGCGGTACTGCACTGTTAAAGCAAGGACCACTAGACTCAAGAACAGCTTCTATCCCACTGTAGTACGCATCTTCAACAGCTAACTGCAGTGCCTTAATACAAGTCTGCACTACGCACTTCTTAAATAGTCTACTGTTTTTTTTTGGTCTCACTTCTACATATTTCTTTATTTTTCCACAACATATTTATTGTTCCTGTTGTCTACATCGTGTTGTCTGTTGTACTGTGTATGTCCTAAGAGATCAGCATGATTAAGAATTCCAGTGTACGTGTACATATGGCAATAAACTACTCTACTACTGGTGCAAGGAGAGATACACCCTGGACAATGTGCCAGTCCATCGCAGGGCACACACACACACACACACACACACACACACACACACACACACACACACACACACACAAATGCACTCACACCAGGGCCAGCTTTCCCAGAAGCCAATTAGTCAACCAGCATGTCTTTGGACTGTGGGAGGCAACCAATGCGAACATGGGGAGAACATGCAAACTCCACACAGATGGCAGTCCACTGTTGTGAGGCAGTGGTGTAGTGATTTGTATTTCTGTGACACCCAGGAATAACATTTAAGGTGAAAAATGTAACTTCTTAAAATTCAGTTGTCATAAACTGTGCAGGAAGTAAAGTGAGGACCTTTTCTGTGTAAACTTCATGATAGGCTTGTTTGCTTGATTTTCAAGTGCATGATTTTGTCTGCAAAGCGAAAAGACTTTTCTTCAATTAACTTTCTCCAGGCCAGTTAGAGTCTTACATCGAACAGTGATAATGAAATCCATAAAGCCAAAGGAAGCATCAGACTTGTGCTTATGTCACTTCATCACAGATTTTCAGTGAAAACAACTATCTCTTGTGATTCAAGCTTGTGCCGTCTCAAGCAACTACAAAGCTCTTTTTCATGGCTGCAGGGCTTGTGGAGACAGATGGGAGAAGTTTCAAATGGCCTTCATCTCATCCCCAGTGGCAAACGAAAGAAAATGTAGCTGAGCTGTCAAAAGGATAAAAAGAAAACTCGCTCTAGATAAACGACGTAGAAGAGAAGAAACATGTAGACATTTCACAGTGCCCTGCTACGGGAAGAAGAAAATGCCCTTCTCACCAAAATCATTCTTGATTAACACAAACGAGTTCCACTTTAAAGGACAGAAAGAGGTGTCGCATGAGTGCCAGGGGACGTCACACTCTGAGTAGTTTATTCAGACTTCCTGTGCCAAGAGGCCAGTCTTGTTACATGGTGCGTTTTGGGGTATGTGTCTCAGAAGTGTGGAGGTGAGCATATAACACAACACAACAGTCTGAATCCAAGGTCTAATCACATTCACTAGACAGAGTAATGGAGACCTGAACTGGTGTGGGAGATTGGCACATGGGAGTGTGTCTCTCAGGACACCCAGCATTTACATCCAGACAACGTGGGGAGGCAATTAACCTGAAAAGGGCAAACAACATGTTAGGATATGTAGTTTGAAGAGTGGAATTTTATTTTAAAGGATGTTATGTGAAAATTGTACAATAGACTAGTAAGACCTCATTTAGGATATTGTGTGCTTATACAGTTACAGTCACTGCTTTATTGAAAAGATATTGCTGATCGGGAATCAATCCAAAGAAGAGAGAAGAGCAACCAGATACATTCCAGGTGTTAAAGAAATGTCTTTCACTGACAGGCTGAGGCAACTGAACCTTTTAGTCTTGAAGAGACACGGACACCTGATCCCAGCGTTCAAAAACGCTCAAAGGCACCGACAAAGTCAGCCCAGTGGACATTTTCAGAATAGACAGCGAAACAGAAAGCAGAGGGCACAGGTTGAAAATACGTGGCATTTCTTTTAAAAACAAGAACAGTGTGCTGAAACAGCCAAATTCTTGATTGTGTCGCCCTGACGTTATAGCGTTTTGTCTTCGGCAGGTAGGATCTGGGGGATATGGACAACAGCCACACGCATCAAGAGTCCCGTTTTGCAAAAGCAGCAACATAAACAGCTGTCAAGCACCCAGTGATCGCGCTGTTGCAGTGAAAATACAATGTCAAACAGGTCTCTGGTGTTTACTCCATGCTTTAGGCTCAGACCTTTTTGAACCACATTTATATGCATCTAATGTCTAATTTCATCTTCCTTTGGAGGGGGGGGGGGCATATTTGCTTTATCCTGGCAGAGCTCTAGTCACACATGGGTGGTTCTCAATAAAGCCTGACTTCACATAAATAATTTACAAGCGCCACGAGCTCTTTCGGTAAGAAAGGAAAAAGAACAGAAAGAGAATGACGTTTGGAAGTGTATTGATGTTTAGCCCGTTACTCTGCGCCTCTAGCTCCTTTTATGGCCTTCATTTATTAAATTAAAGGAACAGGAATAGGAATCCATGAGTCCACTTTGGGCTAAAATTAACGTGCAATGAAATTAGGCAGCTAGGAGAAAATGTGTATCCACAGATTCACTTACCAAAGCACATGGCACAGTGCATCCATTGTGAGGACCTCTGTCCCCAACCTTCTTTTCATTGCTCCCCGACGTTTGTGCTGTGTAAAACATCTGCAGGTACAGTATCTACAAGTCAGGGCATGCTAAGTCACACTGTACTTTCCTTGATGATCCATTCATCCATTTTCAAATCCCCTTCATCCCATTCCAGAGTCTGTCTTGGCAAGCAATGGATGCAAGGCAGGGTAACCCTGGAACAGGACACCAGCCCATTGCAGGCACACGCAGGCAAAGTGTTCCAGAATCCAGTTAAGATACCATTATGTCTCTGGACTGTAGGATGAAACCAGAGCTCCCAGTGGAAACGCATACAAACACAGGGAGAACATACGAACTCCACACAGACAGCAGCCCAGTTTGGGAACTGAACCCAGGGCCCCAGCACTGCCAGGCTGCAGTGCTAGTCACTGTGCCACTGTACCTCCCTTTCCTAGACCACTGCAGTGCAAAGCCACTGACTTTTGCTCACTCAGTTTTCTGTCTTGGCTTTTCCTTAATTGCTGCCTTTCTAAGCAGTGGAGTCTTTGTCTCTGTGGACAGATATAATTACATTTAGAAGGAATCCATCTTTCAGATCAGGATGGATTTCCATTGTTTTGAGACCTCCTCATGTTTTCTGTTTTTGTTTCTCTGCTAGAGGTTTTAAGCATCAGTTTTAAAAATAGTATTCTTCATGTAGATGTTCGGAAGTATTTTAAATCAAGTCCGGCATCAAGAGCTTTAAATCTTCTCTCTGTTTCTCAAAATGAAATAGCCGTTTCATTTTACTTACATGATTACTCTTCCAGGCGTGTTATACAGTTAGTTAGTAGACTGTTGCAGGTTCAAGTCCCCTCCCCTCTGCAGTCACTGCTGTTTTATTGAGAGAGGTACTTTACCCTTATTGCTCCAATCCACCCAGCTGTGTCAGTGGGGACCAGCACTTCCAGGGTTAATCCCTATGATGGCCTAGCCCCCAGTTCAGAAGGCAGTCACATGCTCTCTAGTCAGCTTAACAACATGGAAACCAGGATAATCCCTGGCCTGATGAGCCACTGTGGCACTGGTGTGTATTGTACCTTTACCTAATTACTCATCCATTAGTAAAGGGACGTCCAAAAACTTGGGCCTAGCAAATGGAGAGAGGGAATAATGTCTGGTCTTCAATTGATCTGATTGACCTCCAATTCATCTCCAAATTGTGCTAACAGTGACCTTAAAAGAATAGTTTAAATGCGATAGCTAAGAACTCAGGGTGAACACAAAAGGCATTGACACCTCTAAGCATCAGATGTTGGGCACTCATTATCTACAATGACATGATTTGTCATTAAAAGTGTGCAGCAAAGATGTTCAGGTATAAGTCAAATAACCTCAAATAACCTGTTGTCAGAAAAGGAGGAAGGGATCTAGCCAGATAATACACAAGGTAAACACGGAACATTATGCATAAGGCACGCAAAGCATGCTACTTTTATTTCCAATATTTTGACAGCAAACACATCCTGCTTTTTGTGGTACATTTTTCTCCATATTACAGAAATTATGATGTGCTAAAACCTCATTTTCAAGCAGATCCATTAAAAATGGGCGGATCCCACTCCAACTTTGCTTTCAGATGAGAAGAACTTTTACAAAATAACCCTGACTAATCTCTAATTTACTAACATTGCTTATCTTACATCCCAAGGCTGCTAGAGGCGTGTTTGAAGATGCTTCAACGCAAGCCAAGCGTTCTCTGTGGCAGCTTCAATAATTAATCAGCTTGTTCAGGATTTTACAGGGGGTGCTCAGGCTCAGAATTCCCTTTGCCTTGCACATACTAAATATCTTTCCGGCTCTCAGGGATACACTGCGTCTTCTGCTCTTCAGCCATCCAAATTGGACGTCAGCACCATGCTTGCAAGACATGGCCTTGAAATTTCACATGTAAGAAAATTTGTCACTCCACATTTCATTTGCCTTTCAGTGAAATGTAGCTTTCTGCCTCTGTACTGTATATACTGTATCACTATTTCATTCGCTCTCTCCTTGCTTGTCTTTCTATTGTAATGCTATCTGCACATCGGCATCTAAATTCTAGCTCCTTTTCACAACGTCCCTTAACTCAGTTTTCTGTCATCTATCTTAACTTTCAAGGAAAGTAAACATGATGTTGTTTTTAGAAAGAAACAGGGCAAGCAATAAACAAAGTTTACTTTTAAATAGCATACTCTTAAAGCCGAGCTTGGAAAAGTAATATAGTAATATAAATGTAATAAATCTGGAATTGCATAAAGTCAGGATCTATACTGCTTGAGCAAAGAACTCTAAGACATTGGAGGCTACTTTGCTTCACTAACAGACTGAATAGCTGGGCTGGGAGTAACACGTTCAGAAGCTCTCTTTCTCAATGAAAACGACCTCTTCTTTTAGAAGTCTTCATTGAAAGAACAAGGGCATCTGTCATAACCAGCTGCACACAAGAAACTCACAAACACAATTGCACCCAGCTAGGTGCCAGTACCTCACAGTTAACTAATTCTAATCATCATCATATTTCACGCCTTCTGCTATTCAGGTTGTATTTTAGGTGTTGAGAATAATTCTGAGTTTTAATATAATTTTTTGCCAAGAACAATAATTAGAGAATAATGCCAGAAATGGAAGGTAGCACTAAACACAAAATACTGGTATCTGAGAGAGAAAAAAGGTAAGAGGAGAATGTAAATCAGACAGTGTTGTGAATCTTATATGACTTTGTTCTGTTGAATATAAACTGTGTCCACCAGCACTAGTTAGCAGGTCTCAGGGACCTTTTTTTAGCTCTGTATGATGTATATTTGCCTTGTTTCACTGTCCAAGCATAAAGTATTGTAATCTTGCCCTTTTTTGCTGCTGTAGCCTGCATTGTACCTTGCACTGTATTTTAACTTTGCTGTGAGGCACATTGCATTAGGTTTATGTGGTACTGTATGCTCCACTTATTGCAGCACTATGTAACCTACTTACTGTTACTTGAGAGTTTGCAGTGTTCCACCATTATATATAATGCAATTAAATTTTTAACTGTAAATTGCATAAGAACACAAGAATGGTTAGACATGTAAATGACGGGAAGCCATTCATCTATCTAGACCTTTTGGTTGTTACTTTAATCAATTAGATGCTATGTCATCCAGCTGTTTCTTGAAAGATGCAAAAGTATCAGTTCAACAACATGCATGGATAACATGTTCAATACTTCAACAACCCTTTGTGTAAAGAAGCGCCTCCTGTTCTCTGTTTCACTGTTTATTCTCCAGAAGTACACTGTTAGTGTATTATTATTAGTGCACTTTACAATTTGATGCCCGAAAATGCTTGCAGCAAAAACATTTTCAAAACCTCACTCCTCAATTGAAACTCTAGATTTAAATTACCTTTGATGGAGAGATCGTCCAAATGAATGAACAGCAATTCCAGTAAAAAAATGTAAGGTTTATTTTTTAGGGTTGTGTGGCACATTAGCGTTCTACTTCTGGCAATGCTCTATTCAGAATCTCTGTTTCAGCAAGCTTTCTGAAAAACAAAAGAATCCTGCAAATCAAAAATCCTGCAAAGCACACATGCAACACAATGTAAAACAACTTCAAAATGAATTAACAGGAAAGGCCATGCAGTATGAAGAATGCTACTAAAAGACTGTGATTACAGGGCCTGTTTGTCTGCATTTCTGTACATGATGCGCTGTCTAAAAGCCATTACTGTGAGCAATGGCCTTTACTTCATTTCTGAAAAATAGTGGTAAAGTTATTCATTTCATAGCTCCACAGCCAGGGGTGATCTGAAGTACTTGCATTCCTAGCTGTTGTGACAGAAAATTCCTGCTGCAAATATCGGAATGTCAACACTGTAGAACAGAGCTTTCCCTTTCTCTGGTCACAATATGCTACTACAAGGCAAGAAAAAGACTGGGCAGTGTACAAGCAGACCTCTGTTCAGTCACACAGCCAACCTTAATTCTCAATGCAGCCATTCTGTTTATTCAGGGGCTAAAACGGGTCATTTCTTATTACACCTCTCAGAGGGGTTTCCAGAAACTCTTTTATGAAGTGTTCCAAGATTCATCTACTGAGCCTTCTTTCCATCCATCCATTTTCTTGCTTCTTCCAAGTCAGGGTTGCAGGGGAGCTGGAGCCTATCCTGGCAAGAAATGGGCACAAGGCGGGGTCCACCTGGGTAGGATGCCAGTCTATCACAGGATATATCGGACACAAACACACTGACATTCTCATCCAGGCCAGTTTTCCCAGAAGCCAGTTAACCTGCCAGCATATCTTTGGGGGAGGAAGCTGGAGCCCCTGGTGGAAACCCACAAGAACTTGAGGAGAACATGCAGACTCCACAAGCACCTCAGGTCAACCCAGGGCCCCAGCGCTGCGAGGCAGAAAATGCTAACTCCTGTACCACCATGCTGCCCTGAGCCTTCCTTGTTAGGACACAATGTTTTTAGATCTACCCTCATAAATCTTCACTGTTACAGAACCACCAGACCTCTCTGTATGGCTAATCCCATATACCACTGCCATACCAACCAGTCATCTGCAAAAGAATTAGGTCCTGCAGTTTCTCTAGGGGCTGTAATTATTCCAGGAACCCCTATAACACTCCCTTGATTTAAGGCATATTGTATCTACACCCTTGGACACGAACCACTGTTTTTATGTTTCTGGGAACTGTTCTGTTTCAAATGTTACCTACAAATTCATGTAGCAAAGGTCTCTGGTTCTTATTATTCACAGTGGACTAATTCCTGATTCATGGTAAAGACATGAGATGGGCACTTGGCCCAAGGAGAAAATAAGGGCCAAATTGTCTTTATCATTCAACAGACACCACACTCTAAGGCTTACTCCCTTTCTGAAAAGAGAGTGTTTTTTTTGTAACAGCTGCAGCCAAGCACAACAGCTTTTCACCAATTTAACAGGTTGAAGTTGCTTTCTTTACTTTGTGACCACGCCTAGTTGTCATTTGTGTTGGGATAGGTGCAGCCGTTTATATTTGTTACAACCAACAAAACATTGTGCTTTGCTGAAACCATTGTCAAAAAATAAATAAACATGGTTATTTGAGCATATTTCGTTTTCCCCGTTTTGAAGACAGGTTGTTTTCCAGTTTACTTGTTTGTGTTCTTATAAACTTTAAAAAATACGAGGACGACTTTAATCGTTATATCATTTTTATGTTTTTCTTCTGGCGATGATGATGATGTTTTTACCAGTCCTATCCCCAAGCGTAAATTATACCACTAACGACGTGAAGAAGAGCAGACGTACTGTAACTAGTCTGTAATATATAGTAACTATACTAGTCGCGGGCGCCTTCCCTGCTGCCAGCGAGACCTTTATTTGAACTTGGTGGTCCATTCGATGAAGTACTGCGCCCCGCTTTGGTGCAGCTCCGTCGAGAAAAAAAACAGGTTTTCACGCTTATTTTTTTAAAAAAAACACCCATCAGGACGGCTCCATTCTCCGTTGCGCTTCAGAAACGTGGGAAGGGTCACAATTAAAATTCCGCTTTGATGTGAGCGGATTCTATCAGACTGTTTGGGAGCAGTCTTTTAAATAATTAAAAATTGTATTTATCCACACATCTCCTCGCTCTGTGAAGCATTAACAAACAGCCTGCACTATTATCTGTAGGAGCAAGACGGAGAAAATAACCATTTTGGGGGGGGGGGGTTAAAGCAAGCCGACGAATAATTTGAACTGTAAATAATCCAATAGTATCTACAGTATATTTGCACAACACCCCTGGGTTTCAGTCAAAGACGTGTTCTGTGCCGATGAAAGCCAGCATAAACTACATTGCGTGCGAAACCGTCTCTTCTGTACCCTCGCTTTGGAGAACAGGGTATTGCAGGTATTTTTAATGACAGTTGCACTGCTCATACACTGAAAAAAGTGATGAAGCTAAGGTCGGGAATGGACCAAGTACCCGGGCGTCTCTAAAACCCCGCGTCCTTTTCCCTTTCTCTCCTAAATTCATCCCGGCTCGCTCTTCTAAATATATCCGCCCGGCTTGGTCTCCGGTGACGCGCTGCGGAGTCACGGAGGGGTGCAGGGTTCCTGCTGGGGTTTTCGGGGGGAGGTGTCGAGCGCTGTCCCCCCCCGCGCATCCCTCTCGGATGTTGCTTCCTTACAGGAGGACCAAAGCGCAGAGCTGGTCTGGCTACATCCGAACAGCATGTAGATAACCGCATCAGCTGCGGTACTTCTGTTCAGCTATTTATTTTTAAAGGGGAAAAAATACAGTCAGAATACTGCCTCTCTACGTAACCTTAATCAAAAGGCAATTTCAGGCTATATGTACATTTTCTCTTTTTTTGCATTAAATCAAGACGATCGCCATCTTTTCTATTAGCTTGCCTTTATTTTATTTTATTTTTTAATTGGGAATTTCTTCCTTTTTCCATCCCATTCCCGTCCTTGGATCATGGCCTGGTAAGTTTATATCAATACACAGCTGGTATTTTATGATTTTTTTTTCCTCAAATGCTTTCTTGCACATATTTATACGCACAAATATACATGCATACATGTACATACTCATTGCGAAAATCGAGACCTGTACGTTTAAAAACAAATAAATCCCTTTTACATTAGATCATTATTAGGATTAACGGGAGCAGCACCAGAACGCCTACCTTAAGACCTGCATTGGTGCAGAATTAAACACGAAAATTTACGAACAAAATGACAGCCACTGAAACAAGGATAAATACTCAAATATAACCAATATTAATCATAATAATTAATAACAACTGGAAAATGGCATTCGTTTTAATTCATATTCTTACTTATATGATTTAATTCAATTTTGCGAACATGTTTTTGGGTCGCAGTCCCCATAGTTCCCGTTTTATTAATCTGGTACTTTTGATGGATGGAGAGTCAGACTCCATGAAAACCCGGCTCTGTCGTGCTGAATGTGCCATGCGTGTATTTATTCCTTATTTGTGATGTATTCGTTATTTTAAGGCAGGATGTGCAATGGAAATCGCTTTGCTTTGATCTCTTAAAGGCAGGCGGTTATAAGTATGGATGTATGCGATGTGATTTGGCTGCGAAGCGGTGCAGACACCGGTAACCTTGTGCAGGAAAAGACTGCGCCGATGACCGGCAAGATACCGACTGGGCTTTGGCGTAACATGGGGTTGAATTATTCATTTCACGGCTTTCGGAACTTAACTAGGCTGTGCGTTGTGTATATGCGGTGAAGCTAGCGCGTCGTTCACGATATAAACGAATTTTCTTGCGGGCACGTTACCTCTCTAAACACGGTATAGAGTCGCGAAATTGAAAAAGCACAGCATGTGACTCGGCGTACTTTTTTGGGATGCTTGCAATAACCTCAAATCTGAGCAAAGTCAGTATAGGTGCGGGCTGAGGGGTGCTCGGGTGATTTTTGTTCACTGCCTGCGTGTGTGTAGGTGGTGAAGAAGGGGGGTGTGAGGTGAACAATTCAATGAAGGTTGCCTGTAAGGGCATATTATTCAGATAAGGGAAAGCAGGGGACAAGGTTATACACCTGCCGTATGTACCCCCTCCTCCTCCTCCTCCTCCCTCTGTCTCCACCCCCTCTCTCTACTTCCATCTCTCCTATGCTTTAGCTAATATATTGGTGCATTGCAATGTTTTGTGGTAATCGTGAGATTTTTTTTCCGACTTAACTGCAAGGTAGGGGGAGGGCTTTTTTTTTTATCTTCTACAACCGAACTTCACAAGAGCGCGTTTCGCTTTTTCGCGCAGCTGATTGGCCGCGTGTGCGTGACAGTTCGGCAAGACCTTTGTTTCTATTGGTTCCTGCCGCCACACTGGGCGGGGCCGGGCTCGGTTGGCGTGTCAAGGATGTTCTCGTCTCTCCAATGACATTAAAAAAAAAATCACAGGGGAAGAGTGGATTGCAGCATCGGAGCTGTGTGTTCAATTCAGGGGCATTATAAGGGCATTCAGTGGTAGCAACGCGCTCCTAAGGAAAACCCTTCATTCGGGAAGGATATTAAAGTGGTCTGATCTCTACCACTGTTGGAAGCTTACTGATGATCAGTTCGTATGGAGAGGCAGCGACAAAAATTAATTCCCAGCAAAGACGTCTGTCAGATGCTGTACTTAGGCATTTTTTATTGAGAATACCGATTTATTTTGTATTATATAAAACATCAGCGTACTGTACGTCCAACCATATTCTAACACTATTTACATAGACTATCAAGCAGCACGTCTTTACAGCTTTAACGTTTAGAGTAAATTTACTAAGTACAAACACCTGTAAATATTATACACGTACAGTAGCAATCACATACCTGTACATGCCTACCTGTCCCTACAGTATATCTGGGACGCAGTGCTTGTCTTTCAAGCTATTGTAAACGATGTACTTGAAACAGTGCTGGAAGAAAGGGACAAATTAAAATGTAATACCCATTTATGCGTGCATGTTTACGCTGCAATTTCGCAACTCCGAATATTAAAATGTTTATTTTTTACGTATGTGGTTGTCAGGCTCCACTGGGCTTATAACTGTGTGTGCTTCAGCTGTTAGCTTGCTCTGGTTGTTCTTTTAAGCACGCAGAGGTGTCCTTGTTCTATATGGACAGGAACGTCCCACATACAGTAATACTTTGTAGACGCACCGTGTACCGCGAGATGACCTAATTAATGTCCGGAAATTATGAATGAGACAGGTACAGCTGATTCAGATCAAGTCTTGCGCATCTGTAGGTACACCACCCTGGCTTTGAAGTAACGCAGCTGTCTCTATCAGCGCTTCTTTGGCGTGCGACGAGAGTTTGTTACGCAAAACTATATAAAAAAAACCCACAATCCTCGTTTATTCTGTGGCATTACAGAACAACGACAGCCGCTCTCCCTAAACCGTTTCAGAGGCCGGTCTGGAAGGATATAATGACGCAAAGAATAAACGACAAGCCCAGCACCGTGAGTTGAAAATAAGCAGCTCAGTTCAGCGATCTTTCGGTAATCTAAAGAATCGGTTGGTATTTAGCGGTCAACCAGACAACGATATTGCTGTGAAGTGTAAACCCGATGCCTTTTTTAATAATCGATGGCTTGTGGGGGGATTAAACTGATTCCACTTTTGGTTAAGTCATCTTTTCCTTGAAAGGCATTTAGCTTAATAAGAGCTTGTTGATCCCCACTTAGACTGATACCGATGAAACATCTTTCCCTTAGCTAAATTTCATTAATGCTTACGTTATGAAATATGCTCTAGGAGTGGGGGGTCTCAGGAGTTTCTGACACCTTTCTGTTGTATCCTAGATTCAGAGAACCCACTCGCTTCCGAGTTCCTTACCCAAGCCTGCTTTTTGGGGGAATGCTGAAAAACACCCAGGTTGCGATCGTGAAATTTTGCATGGCGCTGCAATTAGCATCTGTTCTACTCCAGATGAGAAATTCCTACCTTCTTAAGTTTCGAAATGCGGATGCTAAAAATGCTACAGCATGCATTTGGAATACTGATTTTTCTGGTAGCCAAAAACCTGTGAACAATGGCTTGGATTTGTAAAGTACATATTCACGGTACACCGACAGTGGTGCAGTGGTTAGCATTGCTTCCTTGCAGCGTCAGAGCCCTGCGCCTCAATTCCGCATGGAGTTTGCATGTTCTCCCTGTGGGTTTCCTCCAGGTGCTCCAGTTTCCTCCCACAGCCCAAAGACATGCTGGGAGGTTAATTGCCCTTTTCAGTTTTTCGGGGAAGATTGGCCCTGATATGAGTGTGTGTGTGCGTGTTTGTGTCTGTCTGTGCCCTGCGATGGGCTGGTGTCCCATCTAGCATGTACCCTGCCTTGCACCCCTTGCCCAGCTCCCCAGTGACCCTGTAAGGGATGAAGTGGTTAGAAGATGGATGGATGGATGGATGGATATTCACATTAATACATTGAAGCATTGCAATTAGAATTTCAGTAGCAACCAGCAATCCATACCAGTGTGAGTGTGATCTGATGTTATTTGGTGAAACATTTGAGTTAGCTGGACATGATGCATTTATTGTTTGTCTTACCAACTAAGAATATTGCTGGCTTTTGAGCAACAAGCATCAGAAAGCATCTTTGTCTGTTGAAAGAAAATATTAATCGGACGCTGAGCAGATGATTTTATCCTAAACAGTTAACAGAGACTGGGGTGTAGTCTATGCTTTGACAGTCGCTTGTATAGAGTAACTTACAGTAGGGCGTCTGTCCCTATTGAACCTGCAAATAAAACGAGCTGAGAGTGAGCATTAGGGCAGGAATTCTATATCTTCTAAGGAAGGACTGCATTACTGCAGAACTGAAGAAAGTCATTTGAAACTACAATTAGATCAGTCTAGTTTCGAGTGGGATGAAAAGCTATAGACAGCACGCACCTCTAGGACTTGAGTTCTGCACCCTTGTTCTAAGACATAATAATATTGTGTTCCTCATTTGGCTTCTGATTCAGGGCGGAGATCTGGTTGCCTTTCTCTTGTACGGTGTAGAACTGCAAGCTCTAGGTTTTCATTCACCTAGTTCTGAGTTACTCAGTTCAATAATTGTATCGTTTCACCAGTCTCTCCTAGTCTTTAGCTGCACAGACAATTCAGAGGTACTGTACCAAGAGCACGCAGGATGGTGGCTGTGTACCAGGGTTAGCTACCGTAGTCATCTAAAGCATCTGTAGAAAGTTGTTATTTCGCTTTTCTCTTATTACTACTTTGTCATGGGAGGCACACTGGTGTGGTGGAGTGGTTAGCGCTGCTGCATCACAGCTTGTGGGCCCAAAGTTGGATTCCATGGCGTGCACCTTCTGTGTGGAGTCTGCATGTTCTTGCAGGGTTTCTCTGGGTGATTGAAGTTCCTCCCAATGGCAGGTTCTATCTGATTGCCCACCTTACATTGCTCTCCCCTGCCCCTCCCCGGCTCTGTCTCCCAGTCCCCATTGGCTAGCACAACACATGATAGGCGCCTTCCCAGTCGTGTGTGACACAAGATGGAAAGAGAACTTGCATTGTCTTAGCGTTGGGTTTTATTCTGCTTTTTTTTCCCCTGTACATGTGAACTGTTCCAATAGATGAAACATCTAAAAACTGTCTCCAGCATTTCTGCTAGGAAATATCTGGGCTAAAGCAAATCAGTGTGTCACAATGAGCCTTAATTTGTAGTCCACTGGGAAAGCATACTTGTGTACCATTGATATTATATCCATTCTTCCCAGCACTGGAAAAAAAAAACATTTCAGAAGCTATTTATGCTTTAGTTAGCAAAGCAAATAGCAGGCTGAGCAGAAGCGACAACAGATGTCAGCACTGAATACATTAAAAGAGCACACGGAACAGTGAAGAAACGAACTAACAGAAAGGATGTTAACGAGAGAAAATAATCTTGTAAGATGCAAGTAGCTTTTCCCGGGGAGCAATTTGTGGTTGTAAGGGACCACTTTATACAGTTAGCCTCCAGCCACCCCTGGCCCTGGGTTCCTGCTCAGGTTGCGGAGGTGAGATGTTTAGTTTACTTTCACACTATCCTATTGGGAAGTGACTGCAGTTGGACACTCACGCCAAAAAGTCTGCCATTGGGGGGCGTCTTGGGAAGCTGTTCAGAGAAGAGAGACGGAATGGTGGCCTGTGAGCCTTACGCCCATTCTGAGCTCCACTTCAGTGAGCAAAGAGTGGAGCAGACATGCCACGTCCAGTGGAGATGTTAATGACGAAGAGCATTCATGAGAGGGTGCGGTCTGCGGTCAAGAAATACTCCGTTAGAGCATAGTCAGAAATTATGTCTGGATTGCTGTATATGCACTCGGACATCTGGACAAATGGGCAATTCTTTCACTGGAATTTAGCAAGTAAGGAATTGGAATAAACTGCCGATGCATGTACTTTGAATGATGTTGCGTGATACCTTCAGAAGGGTAGCGATCTGGCTGGTCTTCCGAAGTCACTAAACACACAGCCAGACCAAATGCTAGACACGATTTAGCTTTTCTGCCACAAAGCGTGAGTGGTGTATTACTGTGGTGTATTACTTCAGACAGTCCAGTCTAAATTATCCTCCAGTGTGTGTCTATCCTTCACCCACGAGTCACTTCCTGAAGATATTGGGCATCATCGTTTAGGCCTACATCATTTACCGTTCATAATTCATTAAGGTCTTCACAGTGTCCACATATTATGAGTGTGAGTCTGTTATTATTTGCATCTGTTTCTTCATTAATAAGTGTAATACGGTCTGATCTTGGTTGAATTTTAATGACAAGACAGGGATCCTGGGGCACATTGGGTGGGCAGTGAAGATGATCCTTGCTGACTGTGCTGTAATATACATACTCTGCAGAAAGATTAAGGCTGTTGCAAACTATTCCTTTCAGCCTGTTGTTATTTTGCTCCTCAAAGCCGAATTCTCACATGCTGCAGAATTCTCAGATCAGTGCTGAGTCACTCTCCCAGCAAAGCGACATTTGAAGTGGCTTCTCACAGTGGTCGGGGGGGACAGGAATCAGCGTGGCGCAGAATGGGGTTTTTTAGTGGACTGATCTGCGTGGTGCCTCACGAACTTGCCCCCTCCCTCCAATACTTCCAGCCTCGCAGCTGGGAATTATTTTTCCAGAACCAAAATCCTAGAATTGCAAGGAAAATGTGCCTCCATGCAGAAAAGCAACAGAGAATCAATGGCTCATTAGGTTTTGCCTGTAAAATTACAATCCAAGGAATTGTGTGCACCGTGGATGAAACTATAATCACAGAGCTACTGTAGGTTTAAGCCCCTTTAGTGAAATTAACAGTAGATAGTCCTTATTCTTTCAATATATGAAATTTAAACAATAAACAGTGCAGTTGAAGGTTAGATCTTGCAGTATTTTATCAAATACGTTAAGTACAATGCTTGTTAAGCAAACCTTTCTGTAGTGTCCCATTGTGTATAAGTACATTTTTAAACTTGGTAGTGTGTTCAAAAGATGACTGCTGAAACTGGAAAACTGTAAGGGAAGTTGCAGTAAATTTCAGTTAAAGTAAAGAGAAAAGACATACCTTGATGGCATAGATACATTTTCAGACCTGTAAACTTGATATTTAGTGGATGGACCTTTGCTTTGGCAACAATTACAGCCACAAGTCTTTCTGGCTGAGTCTCTGCCAAGTTTGATCCGCAGCTCGGTACAAATGTTTCCCCGTTCCTCTGGGTGTAACTGTACGAGCTCTCTCAAGCTGTCTGGGGATCGCTGGTGCACAGGGGTTTTCAAATCTTTCCACGGATTCTCAATAGGATTCAAGTCACGACTTTGTCTGGGGCAGTCAAGGACATTCACTTTCTTATTCTTAAGCCTCGACTTTACACAGTCAAGTGTAACGTTCGCCTTGTGCTGTGGGTCAGTGTCTTGCTGAAAGGAAAATTCTTCCCCCCCCCGTCATTTGGAGATTGAAACAGGTTTTCCTCTAGTATCTGCCTGTACTTTGCTCCATCCATTTTTCCTTCAATCATAACAAGCTTTCCAATCCCTGCAGAGAAGAAACATTCCCATAGAATGATACTGCCACCGCCATGCTTGGCTCGAGGGGTGGTGCTGAGTGAGAGATGTTCTGTGTAAGGTCTGCACAAGAAGTAACATTTGGCATTTAGACCAAACAAATTCTGAATATACTGAATATACACCTTTTGCTACACGTTGGTGTCACAGAAGTGCCTTGTTCCATGCAGGATTTGAGATGGTTTTGCCAGATTTGTGGGGTGACAGGGATATTATTGACTCATTTTCTGCCATTTCAGCCATTAAACTCTGTAGCTCTTTTGGAGTTGCAATTGGCCTCACAGTGGGATCCCTAATTCGTTTCCTCCTTGTCTGGCTGCTGTGTTTGGAGGGTCACCCTGACCTAGGAATCTTTGTGGTACAATACAACTTCCTCTTCATAATGATCAAATTCATCATGCTCAAAGTGATAGTCAGTGTTTTTAAAAAAATGTTTGAATACTTACACAATCATCTTTCTTTTATATTACTTATCTATTTACCTGTTTCTTTTTGTTTTGTGCTTTGAGTGTGTGGGGTAGGTTGTGCACAGTATAAAATATATAGTATATGTATTGCTACTTCAAAGTGTCATGACCGCAAACTTTAAAACAACTGAATGTGAAAACAGTGCAAGGCACTGTATTTAATTTGTGCATTCTCTTGGGTCTGTACAGGTTGTGGGTGATAGAATGTCAACAATCTTTCTCTTCATCATAAATAAAAATGACTTTGATTCCCACCCTTACCTCACAAGTGCATTACGCTTTTATTATGTGAAACACTCGACTTTGAAAATACATTTAAAAGGCTTGATTGGATTAAAATTAATCTTAGATTAAACTGGTATGCATTTCAACTCCAGACCAGTCGCCTGCTCTAGGAGTCTCAATGCCCTACTTGAAAAAGCTCAATGGGATGAAACATAAGAATGGCAATAGTAGGAGACTGTCAGCTTTGAAGTACAAATTATGCACAGACAATTTGAACGTGAACACAAAGGCCTTTTCCTTTTTCGAGTTCTGAATAATTTACTAGAATACTGTATTTTGGGGGCTGAATAAGTTAAACTACCAACAGTTCATTTTTTGAGCCTAGCAGTCACACGTGTTTTCTGGACCAGAAGTTCAAACCACGATTATTTTAGAGCCACACACTTAAAGTATGACATACTGTTCAAAACCAAAAACCCACAGCTGGGATTTACAGTATACGAGTCATGAATCTAGTGATTAACACGCAAATTGTCCTCCTACTACTTTACTGAAATCTGTGTTTTCAGTTGTGTTCTCATGGTAAGGATTGATTCAGGTGTGCTAGATTGAAGACCCCAGAAGCTACTGGTCGAATCTTTCCTAAAGGAATGTGAATTGCACAGTATTTCACTCTTCTCTGGCTGTTTAGTGGTTTATAACTGCTCTGACCTACCGTTAGTCTTTACTCACAGAAGAGTCACGCTAGCTTTATTTTAAGAGAAAGCACACATTCATTTCTTACACAGGTGTTCACTGAATGATGTCCACATGCTCAGCATGAGTATTTTTTTTAGATATAATCTCAATGATGTGTGTGTTATGTGCAATTTTTGTGATCTGCTTGATGGTCACAAAATATATTAACTATATACTAAGAGAAATGTACCACTTATAACTGCAACGAATTCAGACCGTTTTTTATGAGGGAAATTCCAAAACCTTTTCCGTAGCCAATACACTGGCATTTATCGAATGGAAGTAATTAATGACAGAAGTTCTGTCGTGAAAGTCACGGGCTATTTGGCAGGTGTGGCTGATGCAGAAAGCCACACAAGCTGGATCTCAGTGACAGATGCGTTGCACCCTGTTGCAGAGGCTGTCTCCTGGGATTCTGTCTCCTTCCTCTCCTCGAGCCTGGATCAGCACGTGCCTGTTCGCTGGCCTCTGAACCCTACGTACCTCGCGTCCTGCCAGCTCATTCCACAGATGGTCAAAGCTCCTCAAGCCTGGCAGTGTTACATGAGCTGCATGTGGACACAGGGTGCCCTGTGGGAGTGTTGTCATGTAGGAATGAGCCTGCAGAATGAGCAAGAAGTGAGGTCCCAGCAGTTGAGTAGGACATTAGGTCCATGCAACAGTTACTATAAAATGAGCTCTGGAATAACTAGGCACTCCTGCTCAGACCATCACTGGTGGCCTTTTCCATTGATCGCTCTCTCTCATACACATCAGGTAGAGTATTGTGTTATACAGCCGTGCCACACCTGTGGGCGTCCACCAGGGTGGTCATTTCTAAAGAGGACTTGGCTCCACTGCTAGGAAGCCCACCTGAGGTTTGGCCCCCACTTAACGATGGCACAAAGGCTTTTTTGTTTACATGGTCTCTCCTTTTTTAGATTTATTTCTATATTTCCACCAGGCCTGACACCCAACGTGTTAAAGCACCTCATCACCTGAGCCCACCCATCTCTCTCATTAACAAAGCGGTCTTGACACAAGCAACAAAGTCGCTTCAGTGAATCGAATTCTGTCACGAGTGATCAGTGACTCCCAAAACATATAATCAATATCCAAAATGCTCCATCTGCTTTAATTCTCAAAAATTGGCGTGCTGTTATGAGTTTTTTCAGATGCTCAGTAGACGTACTTTCCTGTAAATCTTGCCAGTTTAAAGTCTATTCTAATATGTACTCTGTATTTCATATTGTATTTCCCTGATTGTGAATAGTATTAATGAGATGGCTGCAAACTGCCAGCTTATTATTAGGGATTTTACCACAGGCTGTTTGGATCTGTTTTTTTTTTCTTGTTCTTATTGCTAGAGTTAACACTGAGATTATTATATACATATTTTCATAGGACATATGTTAAATTTCTTGCTACTGCTCCCAAAGGAGTATCCTTGCATAATTTCACCTGGCAGTGAATCCTGGATATGGCTTGCTGTTCTGATCTTGCTTTGAAACTGGTCCAAAAATATGAAAAAAACAACAGAATGGTGAAATGGACTATTTTAGCTGGTGTTGATTCTGTGTATATCACAAATATTTTAAAAGCAGGTATGAGCACTAATATTTCCTTCTATGCATCTGTTGGTGTCTAGTCTCTTGAAGTCTAACAGTTAATCTGTAATAAATACAGGCATTTATCTTTAAACCGTACACATAAAAAATCTGTTCATTAGAACCAATATTTCTAATGAGCTATCAACAGTGATGCACCAGAGGTCACAAGTTGGAGCCGGAAGGAAGTGCATTAAAACACAGGGGTATGTCTTTACACAAAGGGTTGTGGGAGTATGGTGCAAACTACCCATCCATGGTGTGAAGCTGTAGTTATGGGATCAAATACATTTGTTGTATAATGGAGGTCACAGGTTGTGGGGAAAAAAACAAAACAAAATGCCAGTTGGTCCTGTCTTATAGCAATAACAGTGACGAGTTTGGGAGTGAAAGTCAACATAACAAGCCTGTACAGCAATGTGCTCCTCACACACCTCTGGGGTTGTGAAGCTCCGCACAGGCTACCACATAGCCAGTAAAATGTGAACTCCTGTGAAGACACAGCTGGCTCCCTCCTGTAAAGAGATGGGGCTATATTTAGCTCACCCAATTAGAACCCTGTGGATTCGTTTGTGGTGGGTAGTTGTTATTTGTTTCTGCAAATAACACAGAGGGGTAGTAAGAGAGGGGAGGTGGCAGGGAGAGAAGGTAGCCTGCCTCAGTGCCCTTCACCCCTTTCACTCCAGGGGATTTCTGCCTTTTCTCTGTGTTGCCATCCGATTGCCTCCGAGCTCCTGGGCTGAGCAAGGTCACAGTCTGTACCGCACGCAGCACGGCTTGGGTTCGTCCTCTTTCTCCTGCTGCAGTGCCAAACAACAGAAAATCAAAGGCTCTGCAAACTGGCTGACTCTTTGGGTTCCATCTTCATTGTTTGCACAGTATCCTGCACGTTCAAATTCATGTTTTCCTAACAATCCTCTTTAATAATAATAATAATTTCTTACACTTATTTAGTGCTTTTCTGGACACTCCACTCAAAGTGCTTTACAGGTAATGGGGACTCCCCTCCACCACCACCAGTGTGCAGCCCCACCTGGATGATGCGACGGCAGCCATAGTGTGCCAGAACGCTCACCACACATCAGCTCTCAGTGGGGAGGAGAACAGAGTGATGAAGCCAGTTCATAGAGGGGGATTATTAGGAGGCCATGATTGGTAAGGGTCAATGGGAAATTTGGCCAGGACGCCGGGGTTACACCCCTACTCTTTTCGAGAAACGCCCTGGGATTTTTAAAGACCACAGAGAGTCAGGACCTCGGTTTTACGTCTCATCCGAAGGACGGTGCCTGTTTACGCCATAGTGTCCCGGTCTTTAATCTAGCGACCACCTCGATCGTTTGTGTGCCGATAGCTAGTTGATCCCAGAGTTTCATTCAGAGTCTTGAAGGCTGTCAGCTTCAGAAGTGTAGCTAGGTAGTTTGGTCCAAAACTACATTACTCTGTGTAAAGATGTGACTCCTAGTTTCAGTCCTAAAGTCAGCTGATTTTGGACCTTGTTCCAAGATGAAAGGCATTGCTTTAGATGGAAAGAAACATCTAATCTGATCATGATATCTTTTTGGCTTTGGAATGGATGGAATGCTGCCTAAAGGTAAAATAATCCTCAGCCAGCTTTATTTGACTCTCTTGTTTTCATTTCTTTTGTTTATTGACAATAGTATAGTCTGTGTTCAAATTAAATGGATTCTAGTCAGATTTTGAATGCCGAAGTCCTTGGTCAGGCATGTTCAATCACTGATGGCAGTGCTGTTCTGAATGAAATGGGCTGCATGCATTGTCTTCCTCTTAGGGCCAGTATAGGATAAAGATAGGATACATTTCATCCAATTTGATTTTTTTCCAGTTTATTTTGAAGCACAAATCATAAAAGTAATAATTGAGCTTCAAATAAAAGTCGGATCAGTGTCTGTGGCTCCAAAGCTTGAGATCCATTAGTGATTTTCAGCCAATTCATAGTTGACAATGGAAGGATCCCAGTGTATCAGGTGCAAGTTTGTGTTGTTGCAGGCTTCTACCACTCTCTGTGTAATAATACACATTGATAACTATCCATTTTGAATGTGCATTTGGATGTATTATCTAGCGTCTGGCTGGAAGGTCTTTTGAGGCAGTCAGTAGCTGTATTTCTTCCTGTGTGGAGCAAGAGCTAGAGCTGTGGACTCCTAACTAGAACCTTGTGGGCTGTCCCTTCTGTGGACATTGCTTGTTAAATGCTTCTGACCACCCTGCTGTACAAATGAGTACCAGAATTGCTGGGTCAGCTGGAGGAAGGGGGTACCCCTACACTGTACTACAATCCTATCCAGGGAGTATCCTAATGCTCTCAGTCTGCTCTGTGCTACAGAAACCAGGAGCTCGACCACAGACTTTGAGTTCTTAGCAAATGTCTTTGGTAATGTTTTGAAAAATGCCATAAGTCCTTCAGTTCCTACAATTCTCATGCCAGTTACCCTTTCTACAGTATAGGTCTACACAACTCTTAAGTTTTCATCCTGATCAGAACTGAACACCGTGCAGTATCCCAAATCATGAAACTATATCATAACGTTTTTGGTATAATAAGATGCTCTCATTGTTCCTCAAATGGCAATGATCAGAATGTCCTCAGATGTGTTGTGACCCAGTATCAGCTGAGGATAAATGTAGATCTTTGGAAACAAGTTTTTGACCACTTCACATAAAGGACTGATCTTCACAGGTTTTAGATTTTTGCAAATGTCACAAACCGTTTTGAGAGCAAGGTACAGACTTTCTAAAGTATTTACTAACACTCAAGAATGTCATGTCCTGTACGTGATCAAAGTTACAGGAACCCCAATTCATAATTTGCGTAATCAGATCCTTTAAGTTCACTGACAAGGATCTTTTTAAAAAAACACAACGTACAGTAAGTCATCGCAACATGGTGGTGCAGTGGTCAGCATTGCTGCCTCACAGCGATGGGGACCTGGGTTTGATTCCTGGGATGGGAAAATGTGAAAAATGGCCCAGGTGTCTGTGTTTGTGTGTGTCTTGCGATGGACTGGTATCTCATTTGGGATGTACCCCACCTTGGGCCCTTGCTTGCTGGGATAGACTCTGGCTCCTCGTGACCCACAATTGGATGCAGTGATTAGAAGATGGATGGATAGATGAATAAGCCATCTGTAAAGTGCTCTAAAGTGAGCAAAAATCTAATTATGATTTGTAGGATTGCATACAATTAGTAAACTCTAATTAGGAAAATCTGGTCATTGTGGTTGTCAACTGGAAACTGTTTGTCCCCTTTTCTTGATTAAAAAATTGCAGTAAAGTGACGCTCTCTTTTTAAACCAAAACCTGATGTGCTTTAAAATCCCTGGGCTTCTTAAATGCATGAGGACATTCCTTCAGTGACTCAATCAATTTGTATTTGATTGTAATTCTGTTTTACATTGTGTGCCATCTTAAAGCGTTACACAAAGAGTGATGTCACTGTCAGGCAGAGCAACAGAAATAGTACAGCCTGTCACCATCCTTTCAAATAGTAAATTGTGTCTTGGAAACTCTACGTAAAGAATCCTGTAGATTGTAAGCAAATAAGCTTTTTTAATTTACTTATGAATTTCTAATGAAGAAATGAAGTGTTGTTGTTCACTCATTACAACGAAAAAGAAGTTCTTGTAATGCTGAGGGAAGTGCTGAAGCAGTTGGTGGAGAGGCTTTCTGGGGCTTTCTGGGGGCCAAGTCAATATTACCAACAAGATGTCATTCGCTCTGTAAGTCTCAAATCAGTGACTGGAGCACTAGCTACAGGGATTAAACTTCTTCTGTTGATTCCAATGTGATTTCTTTTGCATTGTACTGCATTTATCTTTGGCGAGATTCCTGCTTTATTAGTTTGCTTTTTTTTTTTCTCTGTTGCATTTTTTTTTCAATTTCCCCGCCAAAAAATCAGACCTGAGGAATCAACACGGAGAAATGTCCCGGACAAGAGGCACCTTGTGGCGTCTTGGCTCACAGTCAGCGCAAAAGGCAAATCTCTGAGGTTTCTGTCTGTCTGACCTGTGACGTTGATGACGTGGTGTTTCCACAACACCAGCTCCTGGAGAAACCATTGGTCTGACAGCTGAGGACATGGACACGGACTTCCACTGGATTTTCATGGAATCTGGCAAATTGGGAGGGGTCATGTTCCATAAAAGGAAAACAAAAAAGTCTAACCATTTGTAAAGAAGTGAACAATGCAAAGGCAAATTCCAGATCTTTTGGTTCCCGCAGAAGCTACGCGTTTTGAAACCCTGTTACTTGCTCTTTCAGGGGACAAATGGTTTAAAATGGGGAACAGCCCTGAAAGATCTTTACTTCATCTCAGTAATCAAATACCATCACTAAAAACTAAAGCTATAGATGCAAACGTTTTAAAAAATTAGAACTTGTTTTATACAATATAAGAAACATACAGTATGACAAAACAATTCTGCATACAATAAGACAGAATGGTATTGTATCTTTTGACGTCTCTTTGCAGAAGAAGTAAGAGTAATTCTAAACATTAGGATTTGTCCGTTTTTTTTCAATTTTAACAGGCAATTAAAAAGAGCAGTTCTGTATAAAAAGTCCAAACTTTTAATAGATTTCAAACCGACTGGAATTAATTAAGAGAGAAGTGGCTGTTCTAAATCTTTGAAAATGAAAGCATCTGTCTTTTCTTCTGAGCTGGATTTGGGAAAGCAGAGCAGTTGTGATTTTCATACGCATAGATGTCAGTAGACGTCTCTAAATCTGTCTTCTTTCGTATCGTACTGATGAAAGGGAATTCTACCAGTATAAGAAATTGTGATGATATGTTAGAAGGAACCGGGAGAAATAGAGGGCAGGTGGGGGGGAGGTACTGTAGGATAGAGCTGAGAATTTGACAAGCATGGCGGTTTACTTCATTTTTCACAAACCAAAAGCCGAAGAGACAAGTTACTGAGGCGTCTTGTTGAAAAACACAGTTCTGTTTGGGAAAAATATACTTTTTAAAACTGTGACTTGTACATTGTGTTCCTAGGTACTGTAGATAAAAGCACTAATCAAACTATATCATGAAAAACTAGGGCAGTTTGCAATATGCACCAGAACTTTTAGACCCCTCAGACCCCCTCAAATGCGTCTAGAAACCCCTTAAATAGAATTACTTGCATTGCTGGCTTTCAATAAAATAAGCTGAAAATGACTACTTGTGAGTACAGTACTATATTCTCTCCATACAGACAAGTTTAATTGAACTTGCCTAAACACTATTTCTTTACAGTAGTTAGTTTTGAATCGATCAACACACACTGGAAAGAAAAGGGCTGCACTGTCTCACATTTTAAAATGTCTCCTGCTGTCATCTCAGTTCTTAGAGGGGAAAAAAAAGGTCCGTCCTCAACTGATGTCCATAGAACGCTTTTTTTGGAGCTGTCAAAGACTGTGTCAAAATAGTCCTTAGCTTGTTTCGAAACTCATTTCAAAGGGCTTTTAGAAATAAGAGCAATCCTAACAGCTCATTCAGATTACCGTTATGATCGCTGGATCCCACACTGTCCCTAGTGATAATGCATTGACTGGATCACCAGTAGACGTTACAGTAATGAATGGAGTGGGTCAGTCTTCTTTTTATCTCTTTGTTTTATCCTAACTCATTTGTGTCCATATTATTCTTTAGGTTATATTTGATGTCTGTCCTTCTAACTACACATTACCCAGAAGAGAGGAAGATGCCTTTTTTCAATAGTGAGCCTGGTGAAATAAGGCTTCCAGAGTGGGTTGGCATAGAGAGAGGGTTTGTATTTGGGTCACACGGGCTGTGGTGCCCCCAAAGTTGCCACAGCGGAGTTCAAAAGACTGCACGACTCTTAATTGCTTCCCTAACCCACTTCCTCTTAATAGATATTGTACAGTAAGTTTGAATTGAATCTTCAGCTAGCAATCTGCGCTGGAACAGCAGCAGAGAGGCATGTGGTGAACAATGCGTTTTTCAGCAGGCATGAGGTAAGGGATAAATACAGATCAGTTCTGGAAAAGGCAACATGTTTAGGGAAGTAGCACAAGAAAAAAAAACATCACAGCATGACTGCGATATAATCTGGGCTTTCAAAGTCATTTTAAACCTCACTGTGTTTTACACTGCAGTGATCTAGATTCATCTGCAGTCCCACAATGTCAAACCGTGCCGAACAATTCGGATTCATGATCACATATACTCTGCTGTGCCATAACCGAACCGTTTTATGATGTTAGGATATTTTCTGCCCATTTATTCTCACTCCATTGGGGTGTTTCTGACATTAAATTTGTAATTTTTCATAACTGAATTTGGCATTTATTAACTACGAAAGGCTTTGACCCTAATTCGAACAGGTATATTAGCCCCTAAAGGCCACTTTTATTATGATGGTAAATCCTGTAGTTATCATTGTAGACGTAAGGAGGTTTTGATAGATAGGTCTCACATTACAAATGAAATGCAAGCATTTAGTGTTCATTATTAAAACACAGAAGAGTTTTAGTAATCATGGTTGGGCTGTGGCTAGTAAAGACACAATAGTAAAGTCTAACAAATATGATATCTAGGAAATTTGTGTTGGGAGTGCTTTGACAGATCATTCAGCTGTTTCCTAAGGCCATAATTAAGGAACAATAGTACATCTAAATCATAAAGCGATGTTCTGTAACAAGCCAATCAAAAGTCAGTAGATATAAATGTACATTATCAGGCTTGGAGAGATTACTTATCTGATTATAAGATTACCATAGAGTCTGCTAGATCCACCTACTTCTCTCACATCATTGAAAATCACCAAAACAACCCCAGACATCTTTTCTCCACCATCAACAGACTGCTCAAGCCAAACTGCCCCACCACATTACCTGCCTCATCACAGCTGTGCAACACATTCTTAGATTTCTTTAGTTCTAAGATTGACAACATCCGGCATCACATTCTCTCCACTACGCATATCATTTTCATACCTCCTCCCTCCTCATCCAAATTCTCTGGTTCCCTTCTCTCCAGCTTCTCCCTTCTTGACTCAGCATCCCTCAACAAACTAGTTACACGCATGAAACCCACCACATCTATCTTAGATCCTATTCCCACCACTTTATTCCAGTCCTGTTTCTCTTCTCTCTGTCCCATTGTCCTCAATATTATACATGAATCCATGAGCACCGGCGTTGTACCAACAGTCCTCAAAACTGCTGCCATTACCCCGGTGCCAAAAAAGCCAAACATGGCTCTTGACAATCTTAACAATTTTTGCCCCATCTCCAACTTACCCTTTCTTTCTAAAATTCTAGAACGTGCTGTCACACTTCAGTTACATAACCACCTCATGACAAACAACCTTTTTGAACCCCTCCAATCTGGCTTCCGTCAACTTCACAGCACAGAAACGGCCCTGGTCAAAGTCACCAACGATCTTCTAATAGCTTCTGATTCTGGTTCTCTTTCTATACTCATCCTTCTTGATCTCAGTGCTGCTTTTGACACTGTTGACCATAACATCTTACTCTCTCGTCTTGATACTGTGTTTGGAGTTTCTGACACTGCCCTCAAATGGTTCAAATCTTACCTCACTGATCGCTGTCACTTTGTCTCTCTTAATGGGTACAGGTCTGAAATTGGTCTTGTTAAGTCTGGTGTTCCTCAGGGCTCAATGCTGGGCCCCTTGCTCTTCAGCATTTACATGTTCCCACTTGGTCAGCTTTTAAGATCACATGGCCTCAGCTTTCATTTTTACGCTGACGATACTCAAATATACATCCATACCAAACCTGACACTGATGTGGCTGTCTCTATTCTATCTAATTGCATCTCTGACATAAAAATTTGGATGACTCAAAACTTCCTTCATCTCAACTGCGACAAGACTGAAGTCATGCTTATTGGTACCCCCCATCAACTTCGTAAAGCCAGTCCTGTAACCCTTTCTGTAGATGGCTCTGTACTTGAGCTTCAATCAAAATGGAAAAACCTTGGGGTTATATTCGATTCTGGCTTAACATTCGAACCACATGTGCAGCATACTGTCAAAACATCTTTTTTTCACCTTAGAAATATCGCAAGACTGCGCCCTATGCTATCATTAACTGTGGCTGAAAAGCTGATCAACACATTTGTATTCCCTTGAATTGACTACTGTAATGCTCTACTCGCAGGGGTATCAAAATCTACTCTGAACAAACTGCAGTACGTCCAAAATTCAGCAGCCAGAATCCTGACTAGGTCTAGTGCAAGTGTTCACATTACTCCTGTCCTGGAGTCCTTGCACTGGCTTCCGGTCAAATTCCATGTAGACTTTAAAATCCTTATGCTCACCTATAAGGCCCTGCATGGCTTGGCACCTCAGTACCTGTCTGAACTATTATCGCCCTACTCCCCACCTCGCAACCTCCGCTCTTCAAATTCTGCCCTCCTTACTGTCCCCCAAGCCCGTCTACATTGTATGGGTGACAGGGCCTTCTCCTGTTATGCTCCCAAGCTCTGGAACTCTTTGCCCAAGGATATCAGAGAGCCACCTACTCTAAACTCCTTCAAATCCAGACACAAAACCCTCTTCTTCAGAAAAGCCTTTACTTAACTGGTTCTATTCTTCACCCCTCTGCTCTTCTTAGTACCACCATCCACTCCTTAGTACCACTCCTCTATATATTGTAATTGTGTCTTATCTTGTGTATTCTCCTTATTTATTGTTATACTCTTCTTATTTATTGTTATTGTCATCCTGTAAAGCGCTTTGAGAAGCCACCTTTAAAGGCGCTATATAAAATAAAGTTTATTATTATTATTATATGCAGTGGTTAATTCTTAGTCTTTATCAGCTGGGATGTGCAGAGGAATGGCGCAGTATTTTTGTGATGGCAAAGTCCCTTACTACCCACGTTCTGTACCCGTAGAATAAAACTCTCACATCGCATATCTATTGACGTACAGTACCAATCTGCAATGCTGGAGCTGGAGTGTCACAATTGATGCTTTCTTTTTTTCCATCTATCTCATTAACTAGCTGGTACAGTTAGTTCAGTAAATTGTGTGTTTGAACTATGTGTAATGCGATGCGATTTGACTTGCATCTTTTTCCAAGGTTCCTAAAATAACTGCGTTATACTTAAAATAAACCCCATAAATGGACAGGTGCTTGTCCAAATGGTAGCCTACACAGTGTAACCCTGGGCAGCTGTACGGTAAGTATTCTGACAAATGACATAATAAAGCAAATGGCCAGTTGTGTCATAGAACTGTACAGTATTTAATATATAGCGATTAGCAGTCTCACTCCAGCCATGAGCGCTCCTGAAGAATTTGTGCTCAAAGCCAGTCCCAGCTAGTTGCAACATGTTTCCTTGTCTGTTTTTAGAAATAACACAGCGGGTCATATCACAGTCCCGAATGCTGAACCAGGACAGAAGATTCAAGCAGGGCCATCTGGTGAAAAAAAGAGAGAATGAGAAGCACATTCCTGCTCCCAGTCTAGCGGAAGGAGCGGATCTCTCAAATGAAGGAAAACGAAATCGGCTTTCCTAGCCGAGAAGAATTCAGCCCTTGCTCGGGCAGTTAATAAGACATTTCTTGGTCTGCAGTGCAGCATGATAACCTGCGGCTCCGCAGCCCCGCAGACAAGTGACATAAGAAGACATTTATGTAACATGAGGTCTTTCAGTGGAGAGGGGGGGCAGGTGGTGGTTTGGCAGACTGGCCTGCCGAATTTCATGGCCCTGTAAACTGCCATGATTCACAGGATGGGAAGAACACTTCATTCGTCTGCATTCTCTGAGCATTTTATCTGTTTTTCTGCTTTCTGTGGCACATGATCTGCGAGGTCTCCCCCCACCCCTCCTTTGTTTTTGCTTAAGCTTCTTCATATTCGCCCGACGAGACTTAACCAATGACCAAAGCAAGTCTACCTAACCCATGGCCTCTCCAGTCTAGCCCACAGCAAGCAGCGATTGTTATCTTATTACAGGTACAATGTAAGGTGCTGGTTGCATTAAACTACTGCTAGAGCGTGTTCTGCAACAGTCATGTGAAGGACACAGTTGACACGATGCGTAGTTCTGGACCCTGTGCAGACGGTATAATCTGGAAGTGAGTGGAGTAGGACAACGGGGAGGAGACGACAAAGATCAGGAGGGGTTGACAGACGGGGGGGTCTGACGATGGTGAACTGGTGCTCTGGGGGCGTAGCCAGGGCGAACAAGTCCAAGGAGTCCAGGGGGGAAATCCGGGGCGAAGTCCAAAAGTCCAAAACTGGGTAATCCAAACGAGACAGGACAAAACCAAGTTAAAAGCCGGAATGGGATCTGGTACGGGGAGGGACGGGGAATAAAAACGGGATGACGAGGCCAGGCACTCTGAGCCCAGGACTCAGCTGGGTCAGGACACCGATAGGAGGCCTATGCCCTCAAGCCGCGGACGTAGGGCGACTTGGTGGTAGGCGGGCCTCCGGGCGTCCGTCTTCCAATGCAGAGTCACGAGTAGCGAGAGCGCCCGGTTTAAATAAGGAGGGGCAGGATTGGGGGCAGGTGCATGAAATCAACAAAAATGTGAAAGAGCCGGAACGCCTTAAGAGGAGGGATTACCATCGTGACAACAGTGGTTCTAGTCTAGAGAAAAGAACACTCTCTATTCCTATGGAGTGCATATGGGAGTAGAGATTGTGTAGTTCCCTTCACAGTTATATATTCACATGCATATACAGTAGCATAAGCAAAACAATTCAGGTCTCTCTCTTCACAAACTAGTGCCATTCTAAAATCATGTCCTGCCTTTACCAAAATCCATCTTGCCTTATAAATCATAGCGGGTGAAAAGTAGGTCTGCCTGCTTTTACTTGTCTTTTTCCTGTTCTCACATTTGCTGGTCACGTCTTTAAGCTGTCATTTGTTCCTGTTCTTCTCCTGGTATTCTTCCTTCTTGTGGCAAAACACACCCTTTACCGTTGCTCTTTCAGTGGCTATAAAAGGCTACAGAGAAGGTCATTGGTTGAGTAGTAAATGACAGGATCTCAGGGATATTAACAAAGTCTGAATAAATCAAAATGTGAATCTGAATTCAGTGTTGGGGGACATGCCGACCTTGCACCCCAAAAGGTCCATGCAATCCAAGGTCCTAGTCCAGCAAACACAGACTGTTACAGGCCTACCTGCTGTGCCCTGTTGTATGCTGATTGTTCACTGTGTGACGGGGCTCTGTAAGATGAAAGCTCACTTAGTTCATTGATTGTTTGAATGATTGATTGCATCAAGGAGGTCTTGTGGGGAAAAAACAAAACTCTAATTCTAGTAGTGCTGTAGGAGTGGACCGTGCTCGTGCAACACAGGACTTTGTTAATAGCAGCTACAATAAATACAACATCCCAGTCTTTCATTTCCAAGGGCTGTATCTTTCCTATTAACCCCATTCTACTCTGACCCTGGGCTTGACCTTAGCCCTTTGACCCTCACTCTAACCCTAACCCCCTAACCCTCACCTGAGCCCTTTGTGGCACTTCCTGGACAGCATGCATTTGAGCAAGTGAAGAGGCGGTCAGCTCCCCTGCCTCATGTTCGAAGGCCTTCTCTGATGGTGTTTTTGAAGTCCCAAATAACAAACCAAGACATACAGTAAGCGCACAAAACTAACGTAAAGAGTAGCTAAGCAATTGGACTCTGCCAAAAATGACTCGTTTTTAAATTGTTCTTCTTAATCCAGAATGCTGTCTCTCCTTTGTGCATACATTTAATACGTACAACTTTTTAATATCTAAAATCCTGGTGAACGTGTGTGGTTTCTAGTGCAACAAGTCCTCAGCCACCAAAAAACTCAGACCCTAACTGCTGTGAATTGTGAAACATGAGGAATGAGGTTAAAAAAGGCTCACAAATTGTGAAGGTTGATTTTGAAATGTACACCCAGATGTGGTGACAAGCAGGTTGATGGTGATTAACTCTAATAAATCTTTTGGCAGAGATCAAGCATATAATCTTTTCTTATGAAGAGACTTCATGAATGTGAATGGTTGCGTATAGCGTTGTTCACGATGTCATTTGAATCTGAGAAGCGAGGAATGGATCACACTTGCAAGAGGTTAGTACAAGCCTGTACAATAGCCTACAATACAAGCAAAAACATCAGTGAAAAGCAAGGTGATATTAAGTAGTTTCTTGGAGAACAAATTTTCACGTGGTGTTGAAAGAGAGGCATTGTTAATGTTCTATGCTGCAGTTTTAAAATTTGCCTTTTGTTCCATTCATTTTTAGCACTCGCCCTTGTGAGTGATCCTTTTCATGGGATTAATTAGACTCCCCAGTGCAATGCACAGCCAGGACTTCAGAGTCGAAAAGTGTTTTTATTATCTGAAAGCCCGTTAAATAAATGCTACCTGGGGTCATCTCTGAGTTAGAAATGACACCATTGCTCCTTCATAATTCTACTCCAGGCAGCAGTTCCAGTGAGAAACGTAGCTGAAAATGTGCAATGCACCGTGAAAGCAATGTAATAAAATATTACAAGGATTTATGATATATATATATAAATATTATGTTTCTGTTGTGATTATTACACTGCTTCTATACCTACTGAAAATGTAGCACTTTATGTTCAGTCTGTAAGCATCAGATAATTAGAACATAATCTCTGAGTCCGCTGGGTTCTGGCACCACAGACACAGAAATTGGGTTTGACTTTTGTTAATTACCCTCCAGCATTCTAAAGACATGCAAATCCCTATTAATTTGTCTCTGATCGAGGCTAAAAGAGATCCAAATGTTTTCACTTGCTCAAAGAAACATGAGGCAAACCATCCTGGGCAAACTGCCCTGAGTCTCTTTCGGTATCTTTCCTAGGTAAATTTTAGAATTGTGTGGCTTTCCGACTGGTAATCCTGCCATTACAAAGTCAGCATTCCTTTTTCGGTCACAAATTCAACCTGCACTAAAGCAATATTCTTTTGCCTTCCTAGCTTTGCCTGCATGTCAGCTCAATCACAGTTCACTGTTACTGCAGTCCTATTCAGCTGTCTACATGTTGTAAATCCTGTTATAGATTACAAGGCTATGCGGTGGGAGTCGTACCTGCTTCTGCGCAGATTTCCAAGCTACCGTTGCGTGATGCATTAAAAAGAAGGTTCAAAGCCATGATTAGGCTCATGGAGACTGAGAACAAGGCTTGTGATTGCCAAGCAGAGCAGGAGACATGCTCGGCTAACGTCATTCTGTGCTCAGAACAGGCTGCACAGGGCAATGTTAACTATGCTCGCAGTTTTTTTTTCGCTGCCCCCTTAAGACGATACAGCACTCCGACAGTTAGAAGCCCTCAGCTGCGAAATGTGCTGAGCAGCCTGTACGGACAACTGATAGCACTTATTCAGCAGTGCTTCCAGCCCGTGAATATGCATGAGGGACAGTCGCCGAGCCATGCATATGTATGCACCGGTGACATCTCATTTCTGAGCCGAGTTGCAGTTCAGAAGAGAGAAGAAAACCAAAAAAAAAAACAATCTAATAATGTCTTTATCCCTCAAGGAGCTGTGCCAGTTCAAGAAACAGGAGTTTTATGTGGAGGTGTGCAGGACTGGGTAAAAACGTCTGGATGTTCCCTGTTCTTACAGTACTTCTTGCGTATTATCCCAGAGGTGGTCCATCTAAATACAGTATGGGCTCACCCCAGTGAGATTCTGAGATCCAATCTGATCCGGGCTTGAGGAAGCTTTCCATCTCGGTTCACTTGTTTCTCTGGGGAATTAGCTTTTAGGTGTTGTGCACTGAATAGCTCTTCACCACAAAGGAGGCCTAAGGCATGTGGCCTCAGTTGTGGTCTCACTATTTTCACTCCAATGTTACAAACCTGGACTCAGAAAGGAGGTGATTAACAGAATTCAACAGGGCAGATTTGATCAATATAGTGTTGTCCTTCATCTCCGCTTTGGCTATTTCATCCTTTTTTTAGTGAGTATATTGTGATTGTTCCACTTTTTGTTAGCTACGATTGCTTTTTGCTATTCTAATTGGGAGGCACTGTTGAAAACACTAGCTTAAAACAACATCTCCTATCCAGAAAACGCTTTGCCACATTATCTGTGATCGTCATTCTCTCTTATTTGCTCCTGCTGAGAATCATACCATTTAGCTGGTCCCAGCAGATGTGTTCTCTCAAATTTTCGAAAGCTCGTTATAAGGCGCGTGTGTACTGTATATGATAATGAAGCTCATCGGTTGAACATTGGCGCTGTTATATGTTGTACTTGCATTCACCTCATGTGTGTGCCGTGCTTGTGTCAGGAGCAGGCAGATTTTGTTGGTTATCATGTGCCACAAGCACTTGATATTTAAAGGTCTTAAACTTGCCCTTTTTGCTAAAATTGTGGGTTACGCGATAATGAAATGAATACGGGCATAGCCTCAAAAGCTGACTCAAATCAGCAGCATAAAACAGCAGCAGCAGTTTTATTTGTGCTGTCAGATTCAAGGTCTTTGTATTAGCCTGCTTTTCAAGAGCAGGACTATTATAGCAATGCACCATATTTATTGTCTTACAGTATGTTGTTTCTACTTTAATATGCAACTGAGCACATCAATATCATGCATTGTATGAGGCTGCCTGCGTTGTTCTGCACTCTGCAAATTACTTACATTCATGAGTTCTCAATATTCCACTAAGCAGTTACATTATTACCTGTAACACTAGGCTGGCTTGGACACATGTCAGATCAATGAAAACATAATGATATCTAAATTCCAACAAAAGCAAGTGGCTCCTCCAAATCAGGACAGTTCTGCTGTATGGTTTTCACAGGGTCCCTCCAGAGATGGGTTTTTGATTTGTATCCCAGGAAACTAGACGTCTTCAACCTCTGCCCTGTTGATCCCTAGTCCAGTAGGTTTGATAGGTTGCAAACAAAAAAGGTAAAACCACCTTTTTCTAAATGCCTGCAAAAATGTAACTATGATCAATAAAAAGTGGTCATTTAAAGACCAATTAAGTAAGTTAGAGATGATCCAGATCCAAAATCAGAATATCCTTCAGTCCTCAAGGACCAGTATTCCCTTCCTTGAAACATAACCTGCTTAATTGATCAATTGCTTAAACAAGGTTTCACGAGTGATTCAGTGTGACCAATAAGAGTAACTGGATTGGGGCTGTAGGGTTTTGTGAATTTACTGGGACAATGTATTCATTGTAGCAGTAAAGAATGAGGTGATTCTTTTACGGCGATTAGAAAATCGTCAGCAACAATCAGCGACGCACACACGTGGATTCAATACACGAGATGCATTTATTAATACATACATTGTGCATGTAAAACATATAACAGCCTGCCTGGATACAGATGGCAGATCATACTGTGACGGTTACCAAGATACAAGATATATGTGATCACGAAGTGATACAAAACATATGCATTCAGTATACCGTTCAGCTAGACTGTTTCGTTAATCAGTCTCATGAATATGAATTCTACATTATATACTGCGTTAAAAATGCGTTACTCAATACGAATTAAATTGATATCAAACAGTGTGATGGGATACAATTGAATTATCGATCGGCAATGTAGAATATTGGATTTACTTATCCAAATATGGATTTGTATTTCCCGGGGCGCGGACACAAAAGACCAGCTGGCAGGCTCTGTTGCAGCAACGTCCAATCGGTGCGATGCTGGCTCGGTGCCCAACCCCGCCCTGGTGCAGTTCCGAGTTGCAGAAAGAAGGAAGAAGGAAGAAGGAAGGAGGAAGAGTAATTTCTCTCCCAGGAACCTACTAGTCCGGCTGACTAGTAAAAAGTCTCTATGCACAGTGGGTGGAAGAAACATGGTTTGCTTCCGGCGTAGCGCTACTGCTAAAAACTTATTCAGATTGTCGACAAAGAGTCTAAACGTATACTTCGGTGATCAAGCGAAGCGTTCACCTCGACTGCTAGCGACTCACGAGGTCTGCTACATGCTACACCTCTAGCAAGAATTCCGTACTTACGGGCTTTTCCCTGGCTAAGCTTTGCTGAAGCCAGTTTCCAGCCCCCAAACAGACGACACTGGAGGTCACGTGATTGTCTCTAAGGGTGTGCGAGAATGGCCGGAGAAGCCAAGCTCTGAGCTCTGCAGTCTCTTTTAACAGAGAACAAAGACAGACGATGATTGGTCGAAAGTTCAGCTGGCATTTGGCAACCTGATTGGTTGGTCAAGGTGAGATGAGATAACAATGACCTCTGACATCTAGGACGGCAATCCAGGTGTTCCCAAAAATCTCACAGACAGATGGGCGCCAGGAATGGCCATTGATCAGGATAGCCAGGCATGGCTGGGCGCTTCCACAGTTGGGAGCTGTTTCTTATCGGAAAGAAAACACTTTAAATCAAAAACTACATGAATAGTTTCTCTGTGGCTTCACCACAGAGATGAGGAAAAGAGATGGGGGCCTCATTTAGCCAGCAGCCATATCGCTCTGCAACTCACAACTGGCAACCCAGTGAAGCTCCGCAGGTGTGAGCCTGGTCAGTACCTGGATGGGAGACCTCCTGGGAAAATCTAAGGTTGCTGCTGGAAGAGGTGTTAGTGGGGCCAGCAGGGGGCGCTCACCCCGTGGTCCATGTGGGTCCTAATATCCCATTAGAGTGATGGGGACACTATACTGTAAACAGGCGCCGTCCTTCGGATGAGATGTAAAACTGAGGTTCTGACTCCCTGTGGTCATTAAAAATCCCAGGGTGTTTCTTGAAAAGAGTAGGGGTGTAACCTCGGCGTCCTGGCCAAATTTCCCATTGACCCTTACCAATCATGGCCTCCTAATAATCCCCATCTATAAATTTGGCTTCATTACTCTGCTCTCCTCCCCACTGATAGCTGATGTGTGGTGAGTGTTCTGGTGCACTACTGCCGTCGCATCATCCAGGTGGATGCTGCACATTGGTGGTGGTGGAGGGGAGTCCCCATTACCTGTAAAGCACTTTGAGTGGAGTGTCCAGTGTCTTATATAGTCCAGTACTATATAAGTGTAAGCAATTATTATTATTATTAATATTATTTAGGAAAGCACAGCAACACTTAATTCTGGGTTATTAATAAGCTTTGCAGCCACAGGGCTCTCCAGGACCAGGGTTGGAGACCCTTGTTTTAGAATATATACAACATCATGTACCACCACAATCCTAATCCTTAATCTCCTAGTTCGAGAATGACCTCCCACTCAAATCCTAATTGTAACCCAAACTCAGACTTAAACTCCTTGGTCTGTTCAGACTGCAGGAGTCTTGGGGGCTGGAGGCTTCATCTAAGAGCTGAGGTCTTTGATCGCAGGGCAACATGATGATCATGGAGAGAAACTAGAAGAGGGAATAACCTGTTTTCCTGACCTAAATGGTGACATAGCTAATATGCAAAGGAACAAGTAATAGGTTTATTCCATGCTGAAAAGAGAAGAGAGAAAACAACGTTTCGGCTGTGAAGCCTTCTTCAGGTGTGAGAAAGACAGGGTGGACAGCAAAGACTAAATAGTACAGGAGAACAAAAGCTAGGAGAGGGGAGGAGGCAGAGAGGCCACTCAGGAAGTGCAAAGTGGAGAGGGGTGGAGAAAGGTGTGAAATCAAAACCTGCATGAGAATAGAGAAGATTACACTAAAATAGGTTGGTCATTGAGAGAAGGGGGATGGTGTGAACCTAGTTTCAGGATGAGTTTCGTTTCTGTTGTTTTTCTGCAATAGGAGTTAAGTGGTATATACTGTAGCTAATATGTACCACTTAATATGTAGGAACAAACTAAAAACACAGAGCAGACATTGGAACTGACGGGTCTGGTGCCAGGGGCAGGAGAGAGAGCAACTGTCCATGTACAGGTGACGGAGCGACAGTGCTAATGGGACAGGAAGAGGCCAGTCAGCCCCTAGCTTGTTCCATAGTTAGTAATTAATTGATCTAAGGATCTTATCCAGCTGTCTTTAGAATGAAAAGACAGTATTGGCTTTAGCAACATCGCTGGCTAGCTTGTTCCCTACTCCCATAACTCTCTGTCTAATGTGTGTATAGGGGACTCTTGTGTGAATCTTAAATGACCTTCCTCTTCGTTTCCACCTGTGTTTTCTGATTCGCGTTTCACCCTTGATCTCGAGAATGTCATTTAGGTTGACTTTGCCTGTATTGCTAGCCTGCGAATGCTAGATTCATGTCCCCTGTATTGATTTCCTAGACACAGTGAGATAGTTCAGGCTTTCACATTAACCTCTTAACAAAGATAAGTTGTGTGATTTACACCAGTATAAATATTCCAGAGTAAATGTGGGAAATTGGTGACATTTCAAAATATTCTGCTAGTAAACTCTTGTCAGGAACAGTCAGGAAGGCATCCTTTCTAATACTGATCTGATTCACGCACAAAATTGGAGACAATTTGGTTGCTGTTGTAGAACATTTCTGGAAAATAACCAGAGGTCATGACACTCCAGATGTCATTTCAGCACTAATAGAGCAAGTTGAGGTTATGCTTCTTTTTGGGCTCCTATACGATTACACACATACAGTATCTCCAACAGACGTAGTTTTCAGTCTGACAAAAGACAAACTATAATAAGTTACAAAGATACAAAAAAATGATTTTAACAGTGTCAAACGTAGTGTGTATGCAAAGGCAGAAACAGAGAAGAAATGTTTAAAATTTAGTTGAATAAGCTGCAAACATTTTTAAAAGCCATTTTGTCCTCAGTGCTAAAATGTAAAAAGAATGAGAAAATGAGCATAAGCTCAATAATTGAAATCCATCAGCATTGACCTGATTAAATTATACTGTTTGCCTTTTCATTTAAATATATCGGCTCTTAAAATTCCTTCCAGCATCCCTTAGCTATTTGAAGATGTCTGTGCAAGTTTTAAGGAGATTAAAGGGAGACAAAAGACTCATTTGAAACCTGAGTGTTTGAATAAGAAAATAAAGTGTTGAGGTATCATAAACATGATTGCATATTGCATGATCTACATATTTGCTGTGTTTAATGTTCAACATTTAATACTGACGATCTTATCAGTTTTATCAGTATCAGAGTTTGGGAGAATTATTCTGAATTATGATTTGATCCATTCTAGTCCTTATGTGATACCATTGCACACCTTGTCTACACATGTCCAGTTTTGTAGGACATATTGATTTATCAGAGGTGTAACAACTGAGACCTATTACTGATAGCATTTATACTGTTCCCTTCCTACATCGTGAGTGTCCGGCATGCCTGGTTTTAGTGATGGGTACAGTAAGAAGTCGTATTTCACACAAGACTTTGCACATCTCTCCTGGTGATAGGATCTTAATTAATGGGACTCGGCAGCATCTGTTTGTAGCCTTGGCAACGCCAAACTAAACATTGAAGCAAATGTGTCTGAAATAAATTCTCCTGTTAGCAGCGAAACAACACAACCTGTATACAGCTGCTGCTGTATCATCCTCTCTTCAGCCTGCTTCCTCCCCCCTGCCAGCTTACAGACGGGCACATCAGGGTAGTTTGTTGGAGGAACTTTGATTCTTGTCCGATAGCCCCTGCCATGCCACCATCATCATTATTCATGATTATTCATCAACATGCTCATTTCGTCTTTCCCCATTGTAGTATTCAGTAATTCAGTAGTTTTCCTGCATTTCTTACCTATTCAGGATATTCTTTAATACTAACCACCAGCTAAAGTCACTCACTGTGGTGCAAGCTGTAGGGAATGTGTAGGACTTTGTTTGGCCAGTAACACGAACACAATGAGGCCCGATAGGTACTGGTGCTAAAAATGACTTCCTATTCTCAAGAATGCTGAGGCCTGATGATGTAAAACTATAGGTTTTACAACAATAGCTGATTGCATTTAATGTCTTTTGCATTTTAAATTGTAAGCAGTCAGGCTGTTTTTCCCAGGGAAACAGAATACTGCACATATGTCATGTGATTACAATACTCATTGTTTGGTATCAGAGTGAAAGTTGCCAAAATATGTTGATTAAAGATCTGTAAAAACTGCCATTTAGAAAGACAGGATTTTATTAAAAACAAGAATATTTAATGATAATCGCCTGCTTATTATTGGCATGACTGGAGATGGCCTGACTGTGAGAGAAATTTCCCGGAGGATAGGATGTTCTGCTTCAGCAGATCTGTGATACTAGAAAGAAAGCCAACCAGAGAAACTGTACAACCAGCTCCATAAGGGACAGGCCATTTCCTAGAAAGCACAGGTTCCCAGGACCATTGCATCATTCTGACCATTTTCAGACTAAAGTTCATATGACACAAGAAAGTCCAGGAAAAAATAACCTGCACCTTAGCAGAACGACTATTGCTCACTGTCCGCATGAAAATGATCTCTGTGCTTGGAGGCCATTCAGGTGTGACATGCTGACAGCTGAGATAAGTAATTGCCGCCTTTTGTGGGCCAGAGAACATCTGAGGTGGCGGCAGAGAGAAGGAGATGGAGTATTTTATTCACCGGTGAATGCTATTTTGCCCTTGACAGACCTAAAGGAAGACAATGTATGAGGAGCTGTGGGGTGAGCATTATGCTGACTATTCTGTTCAAATTAAACATATCATGACCTTACTGCATGCCCAAGTCAGCAATGACATCACAATAGGCCTTTAGCAGCACAGCACCATCAACACGCAGGTCGTTACTGCACACACTGTCATAATACAGCATTACCGCCACACCAGCCATTACTGCGCAGACAGTTACAGTACAGCATTACCGCCACACCAGCCATTACTGCGCAGACAGTTACAGTACAGCATTACCGCCACACCAGCCATTACTGCGCAGACGGTTACAGTACAGCATTACCACCACGTCAGCCATTACTGCGCAGACTGTTACGGTACAGCATTACCGCCACGTCAGCCATTACTGCGCAGACGGTTACAGTACAGCATTACCACCACGTCAGCCATTACTGCGCAGACTGTTACGGTACAGCATTACCGCCACGTCAGCCATTACTGCGCAGACGGTTACAGTACAGCATTACCACCACGTCAGCCATTACTGCGCAGACGGTTACGGTACAGCATTACCGCCACACCAGCCATTACTGCGCAGACGGTTACGGTACAGCATTACCGCCACGTCAGCCATTACTGCGCAGACGGTTACAGTACAGCATTACCGCCACACCAGCCATTACTGCGCAGACGGTTACAATACAGCATTACCGCCACACCAGCCATTACTGCGCAGACGGTTACACTACAGCATTACCGCCACACCAGCCATTACTGCGCAGACGGTTACACTACAGCATTTTCGCCACACCAGCCATTACTGCACAGACTGTTTTGGTACAGCATTACCGCCACACCAGCCATTACTGCGCAGACTGTTACAGTACAGCATTACCACCACACCAGCCATTACTGCGCAGACTGTTACAGTACAGCATTACCGCCACACCAGCCATTACTGCGCAGACGGTTACGGTACAGCATTACCGCCACGTCAGCCATTACTGCGCAGACGGTTATGGTACAGCATTACCGCCACGTCAGCCATTACTGCGCAGACGGTTACGGTACAGCATTACCGCCACACCAGCTATTACTGCCCAGATGGTTACGGTACAGCATTACCGCCACACCAGCCATTACTGCGCAGACGGTTACAATACAGCATTACCGCCACACCAGCCATTACTGCGCAGATGGTTACGGTACAGCATTACCGCCACACCAGCCATTACTGCGCAGACGGTTACAGTACAGCATTACCACCACGCCAGCCATTACTGCGCAGACGGTTATGGTACAGTACAATTTATTTTAATTGTAGGTTTATTTTCATTGGATGTTATTGAAAGGAATTACTTAGAGTTGTGAATAGATGTGGATTTCAATTATTTACTGTATAACACATTTGACTTCCTCTGTAGAATGCTACTTAAATGATGTTAACCATTTTTTAAGCAAGGCACATTATCTAAACCATAGCCCATGTACTGTAGATATGCAATGTTTTTTACTCCTGTTTCTTTGGGGGGTATTTATTAATCAGGAAGGCCTGTATTTATATAGTCAATATAAATGTACTGCATGTGCCCAAACCCTCACCCCATTGCTGGCACTGTGTGCAGCTTCAAAGCCCAGCAGTAGCTCAGCTGTGTGGCCTCCCTGCCTGAATTTATCCTTCTCTTCTCTGTGGACGCTGTCCTGTTTCCTACAGGAATCCCATCTGTGATGCCAATAGGACTGGGAAGGGAATGGACTGACGCACCTGTGTCAGTGGAGAAGTGTGTGTTTTTCCATCCATTTGTGTGTGTGAGTGTACCATGTTGATGCCCCTGTTTGGGGAATAGAAGCTGGGATGTTACTTGACATTTTGAAATGTACTGTACATAAAGGAGAATGGATAGGAGTCTTGCCATTTGTGGTTCTTCAGCCTTGAAATTGCATCACAGGCATTGCACTTGAGTTCGTTGTGACCTTGAACAAATACACATGTGCTTTGGATGTCTTATATTATTTTTTTGGAAGGGGTCAGCCAAAAAGTTCTGTGTTTCATAGAACATGTACTTCAGCAGTATATGGAAATTATAATACAAAGTAAATAGAAAAGTTATACTTAAGAGTTAAGGCAACTTTTAATGTTCTTGAACTGTGTCTAAATCTGTTTTTAGGTTCTGGGGGAAAGGGGGCAGAAATAATTAGAAATTGTCTTTTAATAGGTTCAATATGTATGTTCTGCTTGTAATTAATAAAGGTATGCCTCTTCAAACTGTTACATTTGAACCGTAGAGCTGTGAAACTGGGGCATATACAGTATGCATACCCTGTGTATCTCATTTGATTTATTCCATGTAATTCTTTCACTGTGTGGTTTTAATAGACTTTGAAAATGAAGCAGTGTTATCACAGGGTGATTCCAGACAAGAACAGTTTTGTATATAAGCAGTCTGTGTGGTGGATGTGAACAGACAGTGGACGATGGAAGAGTTTTGTTTAAATGCTTTTTGTTGTAAATGTGTGACTGTCTTCACAGGTATTTATTTTAGTGCTTCCTTGTTGCGGTCTTGTAGAACAGTAACAGAAACGGAAGAAACAGGACAGAAACATTTTGCTGACATTTTAAACAATGTTGTGTTTAGGCTTCAAACAGTATCGGTGGAATTGACATTTTATTGGTTTTATATCCCAAGGAGATCAAAAAACATATTTATTTCTTCATTCTGTAAAGAGATTAAAAGCACAGTCCTAGCTTTCATTTTAAAGACTTCATTCCTGTATCTCTTCCGATTATCTTTGTCCCAGGCTGTTCTAGAACATTTTTGCAGTCTCCCTTAGAAATGGTTGCCATTCTTCTTGTACAGAACAGCCAAGAGGGACAACCGTGCTCTCCTCTTGCTCAGTGGCAAATTGTTACAGATAGGCTGGGGGGAAGAGGGAGGAGGGGGTTAGGGATGGAGGGGGGGTGTGGGAGCAGTGGGGTACCACAGCTTAGCCACCGGATCTCGTAAACAGGCGCACTAATCAGGGGTAGCTCCGTTTCATTAGCTAATTAGCGTAATTACTGTTTCTCCTAGAGAAGCTCACTTAAAGAGGATCAGCTTTTGACTAATGGGCTCAGACAGAGCTCAGAGACTCACTGGCTTCAATCTATTTGTCCTTGCCATAAAGATAATAGGGAAATTATTTTTCTTTATATAACATTTCTCAAGTTCACCTGTAGAATAATTTGTCAATTTCTTGTTTATTTTTAAGGGGTCAATCTGTAACAAAGCTCAAGGTCAATTATGTTAATGTAATATTACTTTTTAAGGACTTTAAATGGTTCTTCTTTTAGCATGCAGAGTAACACTGCACTTTAATAACTTAACTTATGCTTTGTTGTCAATTATTTTAATATTGCTGCTGTTCCTTTTTTCTGCGGATGAACAAAATCTAAATTATGGAGACAACCTGCAATCACGACACTGCTATTATCTGAGCACTCTTTTGCTCTTCTTTTAAAGGGGTTGGCATTAGCCTGACTCAGTATTTAAGGACATTTGATTCTTTGGCAAAATAATCCCTCTTTGACAGTGAAACAAAGCCCTGGATTAAATGAAATCCTCAATTCCAACGACTAACATTAAGTAGCAAATCCAGTTCCTGATATCCAGATATCCGGCAAGTAAGAGCAACAGGTGTCAGAGAAAAACAAGTACTGTAATTTCAGGTTTGAGCCGACTTCAGGATTTGCCTTTGGCGATAGTTTGGTGGCGGGTGGGTCAGAGGTGGGTCACAGTCTGGGCAAAAGACAAATTACATTCAGTTTTAGTAGATATGTGATTTGAATTGGCGTAGTTCACCTGGCTGAGGAGAACAATAACCTGGCCATAAAGAGAAAGCTGTCAGAACCAGAATTTCAAGAAAGGATGAGCCAGAGTGAAGACGGGGTCGAAGCGAGGCTGATAAAGTGAAATACGTAAGCGGTTCAAAGTTGGAATTTGATATTCATACATGAGTAGGCGGAAGTGGGCGAGATTAGGGTCTGACCTTCTCCTGAACCTTGTTTAAAACTTCATCCACCAAGAATTATAGTTCTCCATAAACAGTAAGAGCCCATAACAGTTTCAGGAAACAATTTATTAAGTTCATTACTTTCAAATTAATTGATGGTAAAATGATATAGATGCATATTTAGAATGAGTTCCACCAGAAAATCACAGGACGCATGCCAGAATATCTCACATTGTCCGATTGATTGATTTAATGACTTATGAAAACATCCTGGTAACGACTGGTTATGATCAGACGTTTAGTGTTAACAACCACAAATGAATAATACTGACTGAGTCTCCCATTTAATATAAGAATCAAATAGTCTTTTTCCATTTTTCCTGCAAAGACACTGTTGAATCATACAATTGTGCAAAAACAACCGTCGAGACTCTTCAAATTGTCATGGCAACGCTTGGGAAATCAGCGATTACCTGCGGTGACGATTATGGAGACCAGCACATTAATTAACAAATTTATTCATGATCGGTGTACGTCAAATGGAATAATCTTGCACAGCCACTCTTTAAGGATCATTTTAATCGCAATCGAAATGCTCTGTATTTTCCATCAGTCCATCCAAACAGCTCATGACAGATTCTTCTAAACCGGTCCATAACACGTCTCCAAAGTAATTGTTTACTGTCTTAAAAGCCAATCAATGAGAAACAATTCTAATTAATATTTCAGTTGCTTTTTTAAACTATACTGTATATATGTATACTGTAGCTGTACCAATGTACAGTATATCACTTATACCCTAACCCTAGCACTGACCCAAATGATAGCACTTTGTTGGGTACATAAGTTAGGACTCCTCACTAAAGACTTACTCATATTGGATGGCCAGAGCATCACTTGATTGAAGCTTCTCAGCCTTTTGGTTAAGATTAAATGTAGTATCACTTAGAATGATACTGAAAGGTTTCAAACTTTTTTCAATTGCAAAACTGTGTAGTGTTTCATAGCCGTTCAGGGACGCCAAATATGTAATCATAGTGGCTCTCTGAAGGCACCAGTTCTGTAGGGTTTGGGCATTTACTGAGACAATTATTAATTGTAGCAGTAAATCACAAAATTGATTCTTTTGATGGCTTTAGAATCCAACCATGCGATATAACTCAAACAACGCACACACACAGGTACTAATACACGAGGATACATTTATTAATACATAGAATATGCATGTAAACCTAACAGATCTTATCGAGAGGGTTATCAGAATACAAAAGGTATATATTCAATCAGTTACGAAGTGTTACACATCAAGAGGACATACGTTCAGTATATCATTCATTAAGACCGTTTCGTAAAGTGAACTTGGTTACAACTTCTACATTAGATACTCAAAACAAGTACATAACTCTTAGGAATTAAATTGATATCAACTGGTTGGGATAACAATTGAATCCTCGAGCTGTAATGCATTGAAGTTGAATACTCATCCAATTTCTGGGGATTCAGATCTCCTGCGGGCACAAAGAAACAGTTGCAGGCTGTTGCTGTCCAATCCGCGCTCTCTGGCTCCGTGCCAGGCTGTGCTGTGCGGCTTGCGACGGTGCGCTGCTGATGCTCACTGACCGGCTAGTTAGTGTTGGCTTTAACTAGCAAAGTTTGTGCACAGGAGAAAAGATGACTGTGGGTCCCAGCAAGTCAGGAAGAGGACCGGTTCGTTCCTGATGAAGACTAGTTCTGAATAGTGATTCAGCTGTCCACAGTTCCGATCTGTTCACGAGGCCTGCTGCTGGTTACTCTCTGGCAACCTCCACTCTAGACTCTTAGAACAAAGGAAAGTTCTGGCACTCGGACACACTGGCCGTTCCGTGGTTGTCCGGGCTGAGTCTCAGGATGGTCAGGAGGCGCGCTGCGAGAATGTCCTGCCCTTGGGAGCCTTCTGCTCCTGGGCCGTCCTGCCCTGGAATTCTCCTTTGAATTCCCTTTAGAACAGTCCACAGAATCCTCTCCAGAATCTTACTGAATCTCCCGAATCTGAATCTTGTTGAATCTGAATCTTGTTGAATCTTACTTGTTGAATCTCTCAGGCTCTCTGTGTTGCCTGTTTTTACCTGGAGGAACTTCAGCTCGTTGATTGGCTGAAAGTTCCATGGGCATCAGAGTCCCACGTGGGTTACTCAGCCCTACCAGTCCCTGATTGGTTGATCAAGGTGAGATATGAGTCACTTAGTCCTGACACTTAGTAATGCAGTCCAGATGTCCATCCGGCACTCCCTAGACTGATAGGCGCCAGTGGATGACCATTGATCATGATAGCCAGACTTAGCTAAGTGCATCCCCCTTTGGGAGCTGTCCTAGGAAACCTTAAATCATCTTGCATGAATAGTTTCTCTGTGGCTGCACCACAGAGATGAACAGAGAAATGGGGCCTCATTTGGGAAGCTCAGAAACACTTAATTCTGCCTTATTATTAAGCCTCGCCGCTACATATCCCCCCTTTTTGAAGGTCACGAGGTCCTGAGGCGTTGTTGCCTTCAAAACAAAACAGAGTTAAGTGATGTCCCTTGCCATTAGAACATTAATCTTAAATGTCTACATTACTCCTCGAGAATTCATACCGGAACCAGCATTGGATACAAACAGGATGAATAACATCTGGAGTATGTATAAACACGGTAGGAGACATTATCTAAGTCTAGGAATTACACATCAGGAAGTTCACTGTCAATATCTGATACCTCTGTGGTAGATATTTGGGGAGAAGTCACTTCCTTTCTTTTGGCATGCTACCTTTGACTCATTCATGCTACCCGGAGTACATCTTGATGTGAGAGTACAGCATTCAGAGTACATCCAGTCATGATCCAGCTACCCGGCAGTAGTGTTACAATAACAACAGTTCCTGTTCCCAGCCCCCCGATAAACCACAACACCTGTGTTGGGTATCTGCTAGGGTGGTTTGGAGGTTTGTTCCATTAAAGCAAACTAAACTACCTGTACCTCTTCAGGGCTTACTGTTTCTTGGATTTCTATCCAATTCCTTAGTGTGGCATCTGAAGGCATCCATGACCTCAAGTTTGGTCTTATGTTGTCTGGTTCTAGACCGTACAGTGTTAAGTTACCATGCTGTACTATGGCCTCCTCAGGAACTTAAAGGAACTGTTTTATTAGGTAGCTGCATCATGCCTGTCACAAGTCACAGTGTCAGTTAAACGTGGTGTGCTGACCAGCCATTTACTTCCCACCTGCTCTTCATGGGGTTCATTAACCTTCCTCTGCTCGTTAGTAGCTTTACACCCTTCATTGGTGAATCGTTTAGACACAGCCAATGGATAGCTTTGGTAGCCATACCCATCTCAAGATTTGGAACCGAATTCAATCTTGGTTTGCCTTCTGGGTGAGCTATGAACGATGGGGTTAATGTCACACACTCCTCTACTGAGAAGAGTGGAATCAAGTGGGTTGGGAATTGTGCCGTGGTTAGACTGGCTACAGTGGCACTAAGCTCCCTTAACAGGTCTTGTGTCAACATTCTGGCCTGTTGCACACAAGCATAAACCCACTGTATAACACCAACAATCATGTCCACTGGTTGGGGAATAAGGTTTAACCCTGTTGCATAGGAAGTTGCCTGTAGGATTTTCCCTAAGCTTTCCAACTTTTGCTGCTGTCGATACAGTCTGTCACTACCCTCTGGCATCTCTGACACCTGCCTTCTTGGGGCAGTCAGGGTGAGAGTGCCAGTAGCACACAAACCTACCAAAAAGAGCAAACGTGCAACAGTGGCGGCAGCAATCAGTCTTCCCAAAAGTCTTTTCGGGTGGCTGATCCCAGTCATCTCCTTCTGAGTGACTGTTGCCTTTCTAAGCTGGCGCAGCTTGTACATGGTGTCTTTCTCAGTATGCCATGTGGCATCCTGGGCACCAACATCCTGGAAATCTGGGGAGATCTGACGCAGCGGCTGATGCTGCTCCTCCATTTCCAGGGCATCTGCTTTTTCGATTTGTTCATGCCTGTGCTCTAGGAACCCTGCAGGGGGCGGTGCAGCGGTGGAGCATGCCTGACCCTCGGCTGAGTGGTCATCTGGAGCACCTGAGTGATCTGGGATTGTTATCCCATTCTCACTGTTCAGGTCCACCCTGCACACTTCCTGATTGAGGAATCCCTCTATCGGCATGTTTACAATCGTTCGCTGGGCGTGGGTGTAGGACACCTGCTCGCTCCCCCCTTCCCTCGCTAGGGGTTCAGGGAGCTGCCCCAGCACTGGGATAGCTAGTTCATTGTCTTTGAACTTACTATCACCCACCAGGCCCATGTCAGTGCAGGCGGGGATTCTGACACCCCTCTTTGCGATGTCCTGCACTGGCAGGCGGGTGACTTGACCATCCAGCTCCAGTCTGGGTGAACCACTGTTGGTCAGACTCAGACTGACAGACTGAGCTGGTGGCTGTAAGAAAACCGGCTCGGCTTTCATTCCCTGTCCCTTCTGGGGGACTGGGTGTGTTGGCAACCCTGCTGTCGAGGCAGGAACAATCAGGTCAGTCTCACTCACTACCTGGTAGTTGTGAGAAATAATGTTACCTGACTGCAGGTTCCCTGGGTCACAGCAGAGGGAATCGGCATCTGGGATCAGGTGTGTCCACAGCGCAGTAGTCTCAGCGTCCAGCTGGACCTCCTGTCTAACCTGTGAATGTTGCACCAGGGGCACCTGGCGGTGGCCCCATGACAGCTGCTCAAGCAGATCCTCACTGATAGAGGACCTCTCAGGGCTAAGGGTGAGGGCTACATCACCAACCTGCTCTCCTGCCATCTGGATCCCTTCCACCACTGCAGGGTGGTGGTCCTGACCCCTCTTGGGTGCCAGGGTGCACAGGGAAAGCTCCTTTTCATCGCCAGGTGGGGAGATCTGCTCCTCTTTAGGGATGTAAAAGGGGTGTGCTTTACCTGGTGGATCAGGCGGCTGCTCGGAGCACCGCTCCTGTGGCATGGAGGCTGTTGGGACCTTGGCCAGGGCACGACTTCCCTGTATATCCGGGGAACAAGAAAATATTTTTATTTCTTGTCCAGAGGGAACAGAAGGAATCTCCGCATAGGCTTCTGTGTTCGGTGGGCACTGTGTAAGCACAGTCTGCCTCTTGGCCCCCCTTTCCTTCTGTACAGAAGGCTTAGGAGCCTTGACCTGTTTCCACACTTTGCCTTTCTGGTGATCCACCAAAGGTTCCACTCTGAGTCGCATGCCCTTTTCTTTTTCAACCCGTTTGAGCTTGCCGTGTGACATCAAACACCTTTCAACCTCAGTGTCAATCAGTGTCTCACTGGGTAAGACATCTCCCATGGCAGCCTTGAGGTAAAAGCTTCGTGCTTTTCCTCTGTGTTTTACTGCCTGCTCTGTGACTTCAGGGGTGGAGTCAGCACTCGCTTGGGAGTGGCTGACCTCATCCAGGCAGGAACCCTTCCGCTCAATCAGATAGACTGAGGGAGGGAGAGGGGGCGGGTCTCCGCCTCCTCCAGTGGAGAGTATCAGCTCATTCACGCTTCCGGCAGCCTTGGGGAGCGGTTGTCCCTGTCCTAATAAAGCTTGTTCAAGCCTGGCCAGGCGGGCGGCTACTGAATCCTTTTGTTCAGCCTTTTCTAGCCCTTTCCCTTCCCCGGTGTTCTCATGGCACTTAGGACGCTGGGTGCGGTCCTGTGTGAGTGCTTTGGAACGGGGCTTAGCCAGCTCAGGAGCCTGTGCTCCTTCGAGCAGGAGGGAATTAACCCTGCTGGCTCTGACGGCGAACACAGTCGCTTTAGCAGCTTTTTGCTCAGAGCGACTTTGGACATCATACTCCCAGGCTTTCTGCGCGAATCTCTTAATATCAGTCATTTTCATGGTCTGTGCATCTGTATGCATTAAGATCATCTTTCTGACTGACGGGTGGAGATTCGCAATGAATAAACCCTTGAAATGTGTGTTCTCTTCGCAACCCTCATAATTTCGCCCTGCAAAATAAGTTCGTCTAAGTCTCTCGTAATATTCGCGAGGGGACTCTGCTCTCTCGTGCTTAATGTTAAGGGCGGCGGCTATCGCGGCAGTCGGGTCAATAAACGCACTGTATTCTTCGATAAGTGCTTGACATAGCTGCTCAAAGTCATTACAGACTTCTTTCATCTGCCTAGCCATCCACTCATGTACGGCTCTGCTGGTAGTTTTCCTGACCAGAAATACTTTCTCCTGTTCTGTGGCGTTTGGCAGGAACTGCAGGTTATACCTGAGGTCTTGAATATAACTCTCGATATTATTCTCTGACACTGCGGGGTCAAATCTCTCTATGTCCTTCGCTAGCTCTCTCAGAGAATGGAGATTTATTCTTCTAGCTTCTCCGCTGACGGAGATATGGAAGAGATCGTGGTCAGACTTGTCGCTGCTAGAGAGAGTGCTTAATAGCGACTCGAATTCAGACCTTTTAGCAACCATCGTTAAACTTAAAGAGTATTACTTTTAAGCACGAAATCACAGTTTTACCACAGAAAACCACAAGATCAAGTATGCAATCAACCCGGTAGATTGCAAAAGATCACAAAACAATCAAGCACTGCTTAAAGAGCAAGGGGAACTTTTTTCCTTTCGGCTTTCAGCACACTGTATTGTCGTGTATGAAACCCGCGGCGTTTTATATGAATTATTCCGCTTGGTTGATTCATTTCAGTCTTGCCACGCCGGTCCAGGGACGCCAAATAAATGTAGTGTTTCATAGCCGTTCAGGGACGCCAAATATGTAATCATAGTGGCTCTCTGAAGGCACCAGTTCTGTAGGGTTTGGGCATTTACTGAGACAATTATTAATTGTAGCAGTAAATCACAAAATTGATTCTTTTGATGGCTTTAGAATCCAACCATGCGATATAACTCAAACAACGCACACACACAGGTACTAATACACGAGGATACATTTATTAATACATAGAATATGCATGTAAACCTAACAGATCTTATCGAGAGGGTTATCAGAATACAAAAGGTATATATTCAATCAGTTACGAAGTGTTACACATCAAGAGGACATACGTTCAGTATATCATTCATTAAGACCGTTTCGTAAAGTGAACTTGGTTACAACTTCTACATTAGATACTCAAAACAAGTACATAACTCTTAGGAATTAAATTGATATCAACTGGTTGGGATAACAATTGAATCCTCGAGCTGTAATGCATTGAAGTTGAATACTCATCCAATTTCTGGGGATTCAGATCTCCTGCGGGCACAAAGAAACAGTTGCAGGCTGTTGCTGTCCAATCCGCGCTCTCTGGCTCCGTGCCAGGCTGTGCTGTGCGGCTTGCGACGGTGCGCTGCTGATGCTCACTGACCGGCTAGTTAGTGTTGGCTTTAACTAGCAAAGTTTGTGCACAGGAGAAAAGATGACTGTGGGTCCCAGCAAGTCAGGAAGAGGACCGGTTCGTTCCTGATGAAGACTAGTTCTGAATAGTGATTCAGCTGTCCACAGTTCCGATCTGTTCACGAGGCCTGCTGCTGGTTACTCTCTGGCAACCTCCACTCTAGACTCTTAGAACAAAGGAAAGTTCTGGCACTCGGACACACTGGCCGTTCCGTGGTTGTCCGGGCTGAGTCTCAGGATGGTCAGGAGGCGCGCTGCGAGAATGTCCTGCCCTTGGGAGCCTTCTGCTCCTGGGCCGTCCTGCCCTGGAATTCTCCTTTGAATTCCCTTTAGAACAGTCCACAGAATCCTCTCCAGAATCTTACTGAATCTCCCGAATCTGAATCTTGTTGAATCTGAATCTTGTTGAATCTTACTTGTTGAATCTCTCAGGCTCTCTGTGTTGCCTGTTTTTACCTGGAGGAACTTCAGCTCGTTGATTGGCTGAAAGTTCCATGGGCATCAGAGTCCCACGTGGGTTACTCAGCCCTACCAGTCCCTGATTGGTTGATCAAGGTGAGATATGAGTCACTTAGTCCTGACACTTAGTAATGCAGTCCAGATGTCCATCCGGCACTCCCTAGACTGATAGGCGCCAGTGGATGACCATTGATCATGATAGCCAGACTTAGCTAAGTGCATCCCCCTTTGGGAGCTGTCCTAGGAAACCTTAAATCATCTTGCATGAATAGTTTCTCTGTGGCTGCACCACAGAGATGAACAGAGAAATGGGGCCTCATTTGGGAAGCTCAGAAACACTTAATTCTGCCTTATTATTAAGCCTCGCCGCTACAACTGTAAGACCCTGTATTATGTGGCATTTGTTTTAAAATAAAATGTGCTGTTTAGCACAAGGTTTGCAATTTGCACGTGAGGGTAAATTATTTTTTTCTGGGCTCTGTGAATTACTTGAAGGCGAGGAAGGCCCATTTTTGATCCTCTGTCCCCTCTGTGTGCTTGAGCCCCTGTGGAATCTTTTTACAGGAGCACTGTTAAACAAAAAAAAATTGCTATTGAAGCCAACCCAAAAGAGAGTCATGCAAAATGCCCAAGAAATAAAATAAAGCAGGGACTGCAGCTGTCCAGTACACATTTTTTGCCATGGCTAATTAATTAATTTTATTGACTTACTGCTGAGTGATACTGCATATGGTCCTTCTGTGTAGTATCAGAATTTGATGGGATATAAAAATAAGTTTTAATAGTCAAATACATTTTGTTCTTTTTTAAATACACTTCAGCAACATCAAGAAATGTTTTTTGTTTTTGGTGTTTCTTGATGTGTGCAATGCGTCTGTATCTTGCAGAATACTTACTTTTGTGCCGTTTATTAAGAGTGTGCAGTGGAAATCTGAAGAAAGCTGTGCAGGATTTTGTTTGTCATGACTCATAATTCCTTTGTGTTTTCTCTGTCTGCAAGAAACATATGCTCCATTTTTATTTAAGAAAATGAATCGAACTATATTGAAATTGTCGAGATTTTATTTTTGTTTTGTATTTTTGCCATTTTTGAAAATTTTCACAGCGAATTGCATTAGAGTCTTCATAATGTAATGTGTGCTTAGAATGTTATTTTGTTTAAAGCAGGTTGTCCATGTTTTTATCAGTCACAGCCTTTATTCAGTCTTAAATTAGGGGTTCTTTGAGTGAAATCCCTCAACCTCTCAGCTAACAGGTTGAGATGTGTAGCCCCTAGATAAGGGGTCTTCAGTGTTGTCTTGATTTAATTTTTTTGGTTAACATAATATCAGTTGTTTCTAAAGAGTTGGAACAATTATATTGTGTTCAGTTTTGCGGGTGACTTGTTAAATTAAGTAATTTTGAAATCATCTGGGACCACGCTCTGAGAACCCTTCATCCCTGCGGGCCCTGATTCACTTAATTGAACATATTACTTACTTAATACACCATTAACTTAAACGTGTTCCCAATCGTTAAAGAAAGATAACCAAGAAGACTCACTGTTCTGTATGGGGCACTCTAGGACCAAGGGTGGAGACACCTGCTCCAGACATTGCAGCTTCAAGTCTGGAACTGTATCTGTCATGATCCAACTGTTCCCGGTATTCTCCAAGTAGTGGTGCTGGCTGAGAGACCTGTTACATTACAGTTGCATCAAGGTCAGGAGATGCATCACTCATCCAGTAGGTTTTGACTCGCCTATAAAGCACAGTGGAGCTTGCATTATATGAAGCAGCAAGAGGCTTGACCATGATTGTGCTGGAAGAAAGCATGCATAGGCCTTGTCTCCCCACCCCATGCATTCTTCTGTTCTTATCTGTGCTCCCTTTTTGGTCCTGAACAAAGAAGACTGCAAGGGGACCTGTCACAAGTGTTCAAAACCCTCAAAGGCATTGATTAAAGACAGCCCTGTGGATTTATTCTGAGCACTAGCAGGAACACTAGCGGAAATGACAAGGAAGTGCCTTTGAAACCAAGAACAGGAGGCATGAAGAGTTGTGGGAGTGTGGGAACAAGCTGCCCAGCCGTGTTGTTGAAGTCAACACCTTGCCGATGGTTTATTTCAAGCAGTAGATGGATGAGGTCCTTGGATCAGTCAGTGACCAAATACCAAACAGGGCAGATCTTACATTCCTCTGCTGATGGATACAGAAAAATGGTTTGCAAGTAAAGATAGGAAGATCCCCCTCCCCGCCCCCCCAACAAATAAATTATTTGCTTTCACTGAACTACTTCTCCCGTACAGTCACTTGCTGTATAACACAGCTTTAGTTTTACATCTCTAGATCAGTAAAATCAGAGAATCAGTGAACAGGCGAGGCACAAACCAGCAATGCACAGGCTTCACTCTAACAGATCTTTCATTTTTAACCACCGGACCACCTAGTCTTCTCAGCATGGGCTCCAGTGTGTTGTGCAAGTGTGTATGTACAATACTGTACATATGCAGAGTTCACTTTGCTTTGACATTGGCCCCTATTATTCTATTATACAACTGATGGGGAGGGCACTGAGAGGGCACAAAAAAGGCATCAGTTTGGAGTCAAAATTAATTAATGGATTAAAATTCCGGAAGTGTTGGGAGTTTAGCAGATCTGCCTCTTAACTTCACTGCAGGTTAGCAGAACATCTGTGTTGACAGCTGTTTGCTCCCCTGACAGCACAGGGGGGTTTAGTTATATTTTTTTATGATGTATGGCGGACTATGTGAGCTTATCAAGAGAATTTCTTCCGGCGTGCGGGTGCTATTGTCTCTCCCTCTGTTCTCCTGAGAGATGCATTCAGCAGAACAAAAGTGGATTAATTAATAGAATTCTCACAGCATTGATAAGCCAACGAGTGGCTCAATCAGTCTTACTGGCTGGCACAGTGTAATCTGTTTCTTTGCATGGGCATCAAAGTGGATTAGCACATCAGATCTGAACTTGCCCTAAAGATGTACAGGAACTCTTTTCATCTCCTTGTGCGCAGTTTGTCTAACTAGTTTTGCCCGCCGTGCCACTCTGTGCAGATTTGTTTCAATTAAATCCTTCAGCGGGCGTGCAGGCAAGCAGTGGTTATCCTGTAAACGTGTCAGTGTCTCCTACACTGGGGCGGAGTGGCTCGTATTATAACAACATCAATCAGAACATAAAAAAGGCTTACAGCAAAAAACACAGCCTTGGGATCTTAAGAGCTCTTCCACATATAGCACTCAATGTATTTTTCTTTCACAGAGCCCTATATGAATCTAACGAGCAACCTCCCCAACAGTATGATTTTCTCATAGTGCTTCCTCACATGTTGAATAGATATCAGCTTTCTTCATGGCTATGTGGATCCGGCTCTGTATGACCATATGAGGACCAGTGTGCTTGTTCTTCATTCGTTTTGTTCTTGGTGCTGTGTCCCTATTATATTATCCAAGGCAGGAATATTCGCTGTGCCTGAGGGATTCTTTGAGGTTTGGTGTGACAGTGCCGAGTTTTAGTAGGTACAATTTTTTCCCTTCTATCAGCTCTACATCTATGACCTATTATACAGCTATTACCTTTCCTTATACATCCCCTTGTGCTGCTAGATAATTTATGTTTCAAGTGACTGTGAGAGGTGACCTTTCAGTTATTCGAAGGCTTCAGTCAAGTCCTTGGCCATCATCTACTAAGCTGAATTAAATCCTTTGCAGCTGTCTTTGGATCTCCTGCTGTTTAGGCCAGAAAAAACTATAGTTCGAGTCAAGTCCTGGGTATCGTATACTGCACATTTGGCTTGATATTTCTGGTTTTCTTCCTCATTACTTTCCTGCGTTAATTGGTGACTAAGATCGAGCTTCCAGCACAAAGCAAAGGACATGAGTTCTGGAAGAGGAAACCATCTAACAAGAAAGAATTGAGGTTTAAAGGACAACTGGAAATGAAACACTGCTTTGTCAGATGGATGCTTGCCTCCCACTATACCGCTCACAGTGCCTAGTAACATCTTTCAATGAGCTCGATCCACCTACAGTACTGTACCATTCTCCCTTATTTCCGGTGCACCAGAAATAAGTCAAAGCCCAGTCCTTTTCTGTTTCACTGAAGGTGTTCAATTTTTACAGGTCACAAAGGAGAAGCTTCCACAGCAAGTCCGGTTGGATGATGCTGTCCTTGAAGCAGAGACATTCGGCATTAAAAGAGAATGATTGCCTCCATGGACACTAACATATACTGTAGGTCTCTGTAGTATTGTTAGAGTACTCTCAGTTTGCTTGACCTCAGGAAGTGGAAGTAGGGTCTATGATACAATAAGCTTTAAGAAATTTGCCCCCCCTAATGAACTGTGAGGGGATTCTTGCCTCTGAGTCCTAATGGAGTAGGCTAGGTGAATGGAGAGGCCTGCCTTTCTTCTGTATGCTCATCTTCTTTTTTAAAATAAGGCAGCAATTACTACTATATACTACTAGCAATAGTAATAAAACTGCCACGCGTAACTGTTAGCGTGTATTGAGAAAAATGGCTTGCGTTATTTACAATAGAGCCAGAGAGACTTATCGATGTTTGCTGTGCGTGTGGTGTAACCATTATCAAAAAGTCCTCGTCTCTGCTTTTAATTGAATCACTAAAGGCCAAGGGGAAATATCTGCCAGCCTACTTCTTTTTCCAGTTAGAAAATCTTGAATTGCCATGAAATAGCCAACCCTAATTGCCAGCAATGAATTGACATGTGTAGATTAGAAAATGTCCTGACAATTAATTGCTTGCAATTATGAACAGCAAGCCCTGCTAGTAGTATTTGCCAAGTGTAAAACCACTGCGATATGAAGTCCCACCCTTATACAGACCCACACTGATCTCAGCCTTCACTTCAATACAATTTACTGTATAATCCAGTGCTGCACTTTCCTTAGGGAGCAACATCAAAGACGATTCTAATACCTTGCATTCCGGCTTTCCCTCCTGTGAGGTACCAGCTTTTTTTTTTTGAAGTCTTTACACATTTTGTGGAAATAAGGATCCTGTATCAGCAGTCTCACAGCTTGAAGGGACGAGGGCAGCTGGTTCACTTTATCTGAGCTGGCACTGAGACAGCTGGTCTCGAACTGGGGACACACAAGATTCCTCTTCAGAAGGGAAGAAGTGGGTGGGGACGAGAGGGAGAGCACAGTCTTAAACCCCAGATGTCATCTGCAACCAGGTAGCATGTCTTCCAATTCAGGGCCACTGTGTCCTCTTGAAACGCAAATACCGTTACCTACAGCATCCACTCATGAACTCAATCCTCCAGATTGGCAAGAAACAACAACTCAGGAAGACAGAAACATTTGATTTGGCTAACACTTTTGGCAAAAGCAATTTACATGTGCACCCTTTATACAGCTGGGTGTTTTACTGGAACAGTCCAGGTGCAGTACCTTACTCAAGGTTACAGCAGCAGTGTCCACTGGGATTTGAACCCACCATGTTCCGCAGTTGTGAGTGCAGGACCCTGATCGCTGCACACCAGCCACATCTGGTCATTCCAGGACCGACCTCTTCACTCCGGCCGGAAAGTGTCAAAAGTCCTAAGGCAACCAGGTCTTCCCCATGGCTGGCATATCCCCCATCGAAGGACAAAAGCCCACTACCAATGTATTAATTTCCCCATTTGCTTTAATGCCCTTTGTTATTTCAGCTAAGGCAAAGTCTTAAATGATGAAATGTAAAAAACGCCTCTGTCAGAACAATTTCTACATGTATATACTGTACTGTATATGTATGGAACATACTGAATATCTGACCAGGATCTCTGATACACTCTGGATGTTACCTTTGGCTGCCAAGCTGAGTTAGTCTGTTTTACTAGTGTGCTCTTTCGCCTGCTGTCCCCCAAGTTGTTAACCCTTGGTTCTCATTACATTGGCCCTGCTGTATTTTTGCCCACACTGGGTGTTTATAGCCAGTCGTATGGGGGTTGCTAAGAGCACCTGTGTTTTTTGGACATTTTTCTTAAAGGGCTGGAATGGGCTTTAATTAGATCAAGCAGAGTGTAAAAGCTGATTGCCTGCCTTTATAGTACTGTACAGTATGTGTGTGTGCGTGCGTGTTGTAAGCTGATTTTTTTGAAGAAGGGGGGTGGTGGTGAGAGATTGCTCTAGCCTCTGTGTTGCAGTTCAGCGTGGCTCACTTCTAGTGATCTGCAGTGATTCTGCCTGTGAAATATTAATGAGGCTACAGACACCACTGCTCGCTCTCCTTCTCCGTCTCTCTCTCTCTCTCTGTCCCTCTCCTCGGCTCTCGGGCCCTAGCTTCCCTCTGCCGTCCTCCTTTCTCCGGCTCCCTCGTAATTCTGTCCGCGTCTGCCTCCCTCTTTTCTCCCTTGCCGTCTGCTCCCGTCCCCCCGGCCCGTGTCTTTGCCTCATGCACTCTTCTCTCTCTCTGGCTCTCCCTCGGCTCGGCTGCTTTTGCGACCTCCTCCAGTTCTCTTCCCCCCCCTCTGCCTCCGTCCCTCTCTCTCAATCTGTGCCTGTCTGGTTCTGCACGCTCTCTCTCAATCTGTTCCTCTGTGCTCAAGCCTTCTCTCGTTCCCTGTTCTGTAGTCTTCTCTTTCTCTTTATTGTATGTCTCTCTTGTCTTCTCTCAAACCCATTTGTCTCTTTCTGAGCCTCTGTCAGCGAACAGTGGCTTCCCTTTTCCCTATACTACATTAAACTATAAAGTATACGCATGGTATATGCCATTTTCTGTATACAGTAAGTATACTGTTATTAATTTATTTGCTTGCCCATCAGACAGCCTTATTCTTCCATAATTTTACAAAATGCAGGTGAGAGACTAAAACAAAAGACAAAATGCAATCATGTGATGTTAACAGCTTTTTAATAACCTCCTGTTTTCTAAGGTGTAGTGGCTGTACAAGGAATGAGTTTTAAAAATGCTTTCATGTCTGTTTCAGCGTGTGCTTTCACATGCCGTGATGCTATGGCAACATATTGCACTGAAAGTCAAATTTAGAAGCATTTGCAAGTAGGCAAATACATCTGTCTGTTAAACAGGGTTTGAACACCCTCGGTGAGACGGCAGCTGCAGTTTGTTAAATGTGTGGAATAGCACTCCCAAAGACAAAAATCGGAACATGTCCAGCACACTTGTTGCATTTACACAAAAAACCATCCTGCTCCATATCGAGCGCTGTTACCTTACCTTAGAGTGGTAAATATCTAAACATTTAATAATCTGTGAGACCAAAATAAGACTGCCTCTTTGAAAATACACGTAAGAATGAATTCATTGATTTTCAAAAATCTCGCAACCTTTTTGATTAAAACAAGGACAATGAGGAATTTGGCAAGTCTTGCAAAAATCAAGTCACGCAGTCTATAAAAAAGCAATTTGTAAATGTTTTGAGGTTGCCCAACAAAAAAACAATATAAAATCAGGAAAAGAGGAATAACCCATATGCACACTGTAGCACATGACTGCATTTTAAGAGTGTAGCTAGCTGCAAATTCTTGTGAAAGCGTCTGTGACTGTCGGCCGGTGTCACTCTGTGGGCTGCAGAAGACCTGCAGTGCTGGAGATGCAGTTCTGCTGCAATCCAAGCTGCAGACTGTTTTTGCAGGGGAGCTCGGTTGGCTTCCTGGAAGGCCGCCTGGCTTTCCTTTCCACCCTAAGCCCTCGCTCTTTTAATTGGTCTAATTACCTTATTAACAGGAAGAACGCCACTTTGATCCAGGCCTGGAGAAGATTTCAAGCCACTGCACCGTGAACACAAACGTGCCTTTCACAGCAGTGACTTTAAAGGACCTTGGCCAATTATTAACCATGGCAGGTCGCGGCAATAATAGGCAAATTCAAGTTAAAAGGAAAACCTTCTGTTGAAATGCACACAAGGAGACCCTGCAGACCCTACTGTATGTAAATTCCCTGTCACTAAAGACATGAGTCTAGTCCAGCTAAGTAAGAATCACTTGCATTAACCCTTTCATGGCTGGCTAATACAAAAATGCTTTCTATTCAATAGTAAATAGTATACAAGAGGCTATCTTCCTGTCTGGGGATGCCTATGTAAAGTGATGGCCTATCAGGGCTCGGCTTTCCCTGTCACACCAAGTTCAGTGGTGGATTGAAGCATTTTACAAACTCCAGAAACTCTACAGGGGCTAAAACACACCACCCACCACACAGCAGCTTACAACATTACCATTCTCAGCTTTATGACTCCAATGTATATTCGTATCTAGATGTGGCAGGCAGCATGGTGGTGCAGTGGTTAGCATTGCTGGTGCCCTGGGTTCATTTCTGGACCTGGGGTGCTGTCTGGGTGGAGTTCGTATGTGCTCCCTGTGTTCCTGTGGGTTTCCTCTAGGTACTTCAGTTCCTCCCACAGTCCAAAGACATGCTGGTACTGTATATAATTGGCTTCTGGAAAAATTGGCCCTGGTGTGGGTGGGTGTGTGTGTCCTGTGATGGACTACTGCATTACTCAACTAATAATAATAAAATAAACTTTATTTTATATAGCGCCTTTAAAGGTGGCTTCAAAAACGCGCTTAACAGGATGACAACACTAAATAAGAAGAATACACAAGATAAGACACAATTACAATATACAGAGGAGACCGTGGATGGTGGTACTGAGAAGAGCAGAGGGGTGAAGAATGGAACCAGTTAAGTAAAGGCTCTTCTGAAGAAGAGGGTTTTGAGTCTGGATTTGAAGACGTTTAGAGAAGGTGACTCTCTGATATCCTTGGGGAGAGAGTTCCAGAGCTTGGGGGCATAACAGGAGTGACTTGTCTAAGGATTTTAGTAGACTTATGCACCTGAATTAGTTTACTTTTGCCATGGCAAACAGGTTAAAATGCTTTATGCAATTGACATTAGTTTTTGTATTTTTTTCTTCACAGTTTTTTCTGGCATTTACCCAGTACTATTTAATAATGTGTACTGTATATGTCACTCATAAACAGCAAAATAAAATAGGACAGCATAGAAAGGGTGTGAATACCTGCACATGGCATTCATCATATTGGTTTTCTTGTAGCATCATTTGTCAGCATGAGCTGTGAGGAAGATAGTTCATAGGTCTATAGGTCCTGTATTAAAAAACATCACAATTTGATTAGAATCTTGATCTGGTGGGTTAACTTATTGCTAAACTGCTTGCTAACAGTCTTCATTTGGTCATTTACATTCTGTGTCAAATGTACAAAAATCTATGAACACTGAAAGGAGATGAAGGCATCTTCATCTGTTAGGCAGCTTGAACAACATTTTTTCGTCTCTATGAGAGCTGCCAGTTTAAAAAAATTAAAAATTGTGCTGCAGTACCCTTGTGTTAAACCAATAAAATATGGGTGTTCTGGTAAAGGTTAGGGAACTGAATAAATGGCTGTAATTAAAACAGGTGCAATTACATTGTTATCACTTGAATTATATTATTCTCACATTTTTTTATGCATTACCATTGCTGAAAAGGCTCATCCAAGCTACTTATGGAAAGCAATTGAACTTGGCTGTGATTAATACCTTTCCCTCATGGTGTGGTGAAGAAACTACCTCCCCTGAAATCCTTTTAAAAGGGAGGCACAGCAACAGCAGAATAAAAACTAAAGTGTTCTTAGTATGACAGCAGTGAGGAAGGTTGCAGGTTCAAATCCCGTGGGGTTTCTGTTGTGTTGTTGATCATGTAACTTTGGCCAAATAAACGCAGCTATATAAATTCTGGCATAATATGTACGGAAGAAAACAGGTACAGCCATATCCTGGTATACTTCGGAGATGCATTCTAAAAAATTGAACCATATAGCAAATCAAAAACTGACATAGCAATTTTCCCCCATAAGGATTAATAGAAAAGAGAGGGGTTAGGTACTGGGACACAGAAATACAGTCAACACACTGGCATAAAGAATGTTGGTCCATTCATTATTTTCCTTTATTCAGTAGCAGTGTACAAAATGAAAGTTGTTGATGAATGAATGTTTGTTTTTGCTTCACACGATTTGTTTAATGGATAGTTAAAGGCATGACACTATAAATAACAATTTACACTTCTGATTACATGACATATTTCTGATTATAGTGTGGTAATTGACATACGTAGTGTGTTCAAGTACTACAATACCCCACTCCAGTCTGTGCCCACTTACTGACCGAGAGCCCAAACCCGTGAACGCGTGTGTCCATGGCGACCGGTGCTCTGGACTCTCCAGGCACTGAACTGTTGTTGCTGTTGTCTGCGTTCTCTCCCAGGTTTCCTCGGAGCAGCGGAGACACCAGATGTGCTAGTCCCTGACAATTGACCCCCCAGCACCCCCCTCCCTGACCCCCTCCCTCCCTCCCACCGCAGACCGCCACCGCGCGCCCTCTCCGGACGCCCGCTCCCTGATGGATTGGGACCGCAACGGCCAGCTGGCGGACGGCGACCGACTCACCTGTTGACCCCTGGGGGAGAACACGAGAGACTCCCCACCCTTGAGAAGAACACAATCCCAAACCCCTGAAGTTTTTTTTTCTTTTAAAAATAACAACAACAACAACTAAAACACACACACACACCCTACCCGAAGGCACCTCTCGTCCCATGGATCAGTGAGAGACGCGGGACCGGGCGAGAAACACGAGCGAAACAACAACACCGCCGCCGTCTTGCAGTGGTCAGAGGCAGGGGGTCTGGGACCAGCGACTCGTTGAGATCTGCCGCTCGGAAGAACAGGGGGCACAGCTGCCATGGGGGATCTAGCCAACAGCGCAGTGGAGTTTTACCCCAAAAACCAGCGGGGCAGCAGCGCCGGGGCAGGAGGGGGCAGCGATGCCAACCACACGGGGGGGTTTGGCGCAACCCTGGAGGAGCTGAGGACCTTAATGGAACTGCGGGGCGGGGAGGCTTTGCAGAAGATCCAGGACAGTTACGGCGACGTTGGCGGGCTCTGTCGCCGGTTGAAGACCTCCCCCAACGAAGGTAAGCCCCCCCTGACATCAGTCGGTACTTAAGGCTGCAAAAGGCTGATTCAGTCACTTGGACTGGGGTTCCTCGGAGGAGGTAGAACACGTTTTCAGGGAGCGTGAGCTCAGGCACCGAGTGTGCCTGTGTATGGTTCTAATTGTGATGTCAAAAGGAAAGAGATCTGTCCATTTAAAAAAAAAAAAAGCTTTTGCAATTGATCAGTACCCAGTAACGTTTATTGCTTCCATTGCCTGCTACCTGATCAATGCAAAGGTTTGCCTGTGTCATTCTGAGTCCCTTGCAGGAATCAGAATAAGGATGATGAGTAATTTTCTCATATATATCCCTAATACATGTGCATCCCTCCTAATTACATTATAGATAGGAGACATAGGTACCGGACAAAGAGCTGAGAGGATCCTACCCTCTGGTGAGAATAATCATGCTGCTGTAATTGCAATCTGCTGTGTTCAAGGGTCATTTTGCAAAATGCATTGCGTGGATCAAAATGCCAGATCAAAAAGAGCTTCCCTCCATTTTTCCCCACAACATTTTTGTAAAGGTGTAGCCTTCTGCATGTCAGTCTGTGTCAGGTCATACATTATGCGTGGGGGGAAGCTACCAGTGATTGATTTGAAGTGATGCTTTATTTGTACTGATTACACTCTCCATCATATATAGTTAACAAGGAGGATCTAGTTACACAGGGACAGCCAATTATGTAAAGTGAGACAAAACTTCAGCATTAACCTTCACAAAACACAGGAGGAGGGGGAAGGAGCTGACAAAGGAATAATCTTGAGGAATAAACCCACGAAATGTTTGAAACAGAACTGATCTTACTTTCACCATACTCCCATAAATGCTCAGTTGGAGCACTGACATATGGTATTACAATGTACTGAATGAAATAAAAAAAATACATTTATTTTTTGCAATGCTTTTCACCACTGCTCAAGAGACTGTGCCTCTTTTGTGACTCCTCAGCCCAACGTACTGTCTCATGCTTGAATTTCTGAAGCGCAGCTGTCCAGTGAACGATGGAGACGCGCTGTCTCTGCTAGAGCATAGTAGATCAGAAAGAACAGCTTCCTCGATGCATTGAGGCAGGACTGTAAGAAGTCGACTGGAAAGACATATCTGCATTTCCCCGATCTGTGATCACTGTTCTTTATTCACCTTTCTTACCACAGTCGAGACAGTGTCTTGCTATTCACCAGTCACTGGATGGCTGTCTGTCTGTATAATTATGCACCATTCTTGAAAAGTGTTCATCACATCACATCAAATACTTAACTGCTTTCAATGGATTCAAAGATGCAAGGTTCAAGTCTTGCTTGGAGCCTGATTTTAGCCAATTCGTCTTTTAATTGATAACAGTTTCTGCAAAGCTAACTACCTGTTTTTTCTTCAATGCATGGTTCTGGGTATGGAGTCATAAGACCCTAATTCTAAAGACCGAAGTGTGCTCCAAGGACTCAAGCTCCTGTTCTGGGTGGTACAAACAGGAACCAGTGGGTTCTTTAACCCGTCAGCTAGACTGGGTCCCCATCCCTTTGTGATACAAAAACCTCCAAGTGTCCCCATATATTATTTTTTTGGTGGGAGGGGGGGTTCCTTTCCTCAGGATCATACTGAAACTGGCAGTGTTACACTTTCTGGCCCCTTGGCCTTGTTGCTTGCGCTACTGTATGAAACGGTGCGCTCCAAACTCCAATCCATTGTTTCCTGCCTCCAGGTGGATTAAAAAAACAAAATCTCCCGGATTAATGAGAGGATTTTTTCCCACCCTCCCTCTCTCTTGGTGTACGGAGAAAGAGGACAGGCCGTGGATTACTAAAATCCACAGATTTCTCTGCTAAGCTGATTGCGCTGCAGCGAGTGGGCACTCTCCGTCTCTTGCGATCACGCTCTGTCTCCGTGCACGGCTGCGGGGAACTGGTCTGGGGTTTGTCAGGGCTTTGCAGGGCTGTTGGAGAAGCCACGCTCCCCTCCAGATTCCCGGTGGAGGACAGGAAGGGTCGTGCAGTGCGAGAAACAAGGGAGACGGGAATCAGAAGATCGTTTTCCCGTGACTGATGAGCACAACCGTCTGCTTTTTCTTTTCCCCGTGCTATTTGTAAGGAATTGTTCCATCTGGACTTCTGCCCGCACGCCGAATTATGACTTTTCCAACAGCAGAATGTTCTCTGTAGTTCACCACACATAAGGACGGCAGCCTTTTCTGTTTGTCTTCAAAGTCCTTCCTTGGTTACATAAAAGAGCAACAGGCGTAAGAATGTAAAATTCCTTTATTGATTTTTTTTTCCGGTATGTTTCCAAATATCTTCGTGCTAATCTGGGCGAGCGAGGAATTATTGTCCATGAGGAGATCTAGGAAAGCAAACTGTATTGCGAAACCCTGATAGCGCATGATGCTGTCCATAAAAAGGAGATGAAAGAAATCTTTCTAAAATGGTCTGCCATTGGGACTTCAGTGAAACGGTTCCCTCGCCTTAAACAATTAAAAATTCTGATCCGTTTTATTAGCACATGGACATAGATTAATGTACTAATGGTCTGCAGCGACAGCTCACGCTCCGTCAGATAATTAAATATACTGTAGGGAATAAGCAGTGTGTGTTCTCAGCACTAAAATGTGCACTAGCTATAAATGCGAAAGTTTAATCAACAATATGGCAGATGAGAAGCAATTTGCAAAAAACTTTAAAAGTTGTTGAAAGACATTTAAGTTATATGGTTACTTGTACATGTGTGGTGAAGCAAACCTTCAACTTTAACTTTTATCTTTTCCCAGAGAGCACTACAGGAAGCTAAAACCTATTCTGAAAGCACAGGGTGCAAGGCAGGTCTGAAAGCACACGACTGCTTTCATTTGGATGGGACAGCAGTTGTGGTGCCACAGAGAAAGGGACAATTTAGAATAGCCCATCTCTGAGTAGTAGGAGGAATCCGGAGTGTGTGGAGAAAACCCACACAAACGTGGGGAGAACATGCAAACTCCACACAGACAGATGGGACAAGGCTGGATTTGAACCTATGAGCTGTGAGGCAGTCCTGCCAAGCTAACAGCTATATCACTACGTCACCCCAGAGAAAACATCTCATATTTAAAAAAACAACTGTAAATGTGTAATAGTTCCATTCCCAAATTCTCTGTTTTCTGCAGTGCATATAAATTAGACAGGCTCTAATTAGATCCTGCCACATTTCAATTCTTGTGGGACATTGCAGAGCTGCAGCACATATTGAAAGAGTTGCCTATATTCTTCTGCGTTTCTCTTTTATCGGTTTCCCTCTGGAGTTTGGACTGGCCCGTTTTTGTCTCTGTGCCACAGGACATGTCTGATGTACTTTATTGTGCAGTTGCTTGCGTTTGCTTCATCGCAAACACAGGCCTAAAAATAGCCACACAATAAAAAGTTACTTTGATGCTTGATTGAAGCCCTGCGTTCTATTTTTAAAAACAGTCTGGCTTAAAATTGTCACTGAAATTCACTCAGAGTGTACCTGCACAGAATAAGAATCTGTCAAAGCCTCCTTCGAATGATGTGCACTAATTATTTTTCATTAGAAGCACTAACTTAAAAAAAAATCTTTCGTTACTAAATACCACACATATTGTCCTTACTGTCCTTCAAAAGCAGACTCTGGAATGGTGCTTTAAGTTTCTCTTGTCATTACATCTACAGTATATATTACAGTTCAAATTATAAGTATTACTTCATCATTTATCTGTGTATACTGTATGTACTGTTTGTATAAAGATATATAATCATGTCATCTCTTCAAAAATTGTGCATGTATCATTCATTTTCCTTTTAAAAACCGAATTATGATTTCACAAATTGGCTAACGTGCTAAGAAGGAACAATTTCTTGGTTCCAAAAACATAGCTCTCTATCAATCTCTTTCTAATTCACAATACTTCAAAATGCAGAAAACCCAGTGTTGTTACCAAAAACATACCAGTATATCCATAATTCCTCCTCTATCCCACAATTCTTGTAGTCAACTAAATGAAATGGCTAAGGTCACGGAAACAAACACAAAGAGCAGCAGCCTCTGATGTTTCAGTTCTGTAAAACACATTCTCACACATTCAGTTTTCTTAAAACACGGACTGAAATTTATGTCGGAGGTTTTTGTTTGCTTAAAGTATTTGGACTTCCCTACAATCTAGAGTATTTCTCTTCACATTTTGTTGCTTGCAAATCTTGTTTAAACTAATGTTTAAAATTAGTTCTCCATTTTAACCCACCGATATATGGACACTGCATTTTCTTACTCTATGATTCTCATTATTCCTTGTACATTGGCTGGCAAAAAATGCTCACCGGAGATTATAAGGTGATCAACTGAAATAAAAGTTCTTCATAACAGTTCGTGTTCCTTTGAAAGCCCTGTTTGGAGGATTGGCTACCAATCTCTGCCTCTTTAACACTTTGACATGGTTCATGTTTTACACACAGAATTATTCTAAAAATTAGAAAGACAAATTTGGGTTTTGGCTATGATGTAAGTTTGTCATTCCTCACCATAGTGAGTAAGAATGGCTACAAAGAGGGGTGCCTGTTCAGTCCATCCGGTCTGTTTGGTACCTAGTTGCAGTTAGAAATATTAACTTCCCACATGGTGCTGTCTCTTGGGCCATAAGGAAGTGCTTTCATTCATTCAGCAACATCACGTGCTAGTGGGTGATGTCACTTCTGGGGCAGCACAGTGGAAGCATTGCTTCCTTACAGCACTGGGGCCCTGGGTTCAATTCTGGACCTGGTGTGTTCTCTGTGTGGTGTCTGCATGTTCTGCCCATGTTTGTGTGGCTCTCCTCCCAGAATCCAAAAACATACAGGCAGGCTAATTGGCTTCTGGGAAAATCACTCCTGTTGTGAGTGTGTGTGTGTATGCAGTATGTTATTGTCTGTGTGTCTGTCCTATGATGGACTGGCAGCTTGTCCAGGGCCCGTTGCTTGTCTGCGTTGCTCCACCACGCCCCCAAATTGAATGAAGCAGCTAGAAATGATATGGGTGGAAGATGGTGTCGATGTTCACCCAGGCTGGAGTGCGGCGTTAAAGGTTGCAGGTGTGATGCAGAGCTTGTTGAGTGACCCATGTGGTGATGAGTATTATTGCGCAGAAAGATACAGAAATCATACTCAGTGTTGCAGCAACACCAGGCAGGGCACAGGTCTTGAGCTGAGCTGTGCTGAGAGGTTTCCATTGACAGCAGTAAACTGGCTCTTAAACCTCAGCTAAAACTTTGTGGTTTCTTCTGCATTACACATGATGTATCATTTACAGGCAAGATACTGAATCAGAATTCATGAGAAAGCAAGATTTTGCCAAAACCCAAGTCACTTTCATCCATGTAGAAGTGGAAACCGCAGTTATTTGCAGCCTGTCAGCACTGGGTCATGATGTTATCACAGTACGGGCACTTGCTGCGTTGCAGCAGACCTGAATTGTCTGGTCTAATCAGCCTTATGAGTCATCCATGACACCAGATTGTACTGGCAGTCGTTGTTCTTGCTGCATGGAAGTAATCCCTTAGGTGGTCCTACTTTGGTTATCGCAGCCAAGCCTGATCACGGGAGCTTGCTGTCACTTGGCTGTGTGTCTGGAGTGTAGTTCATGGGGAACGATGGACACTGAATACTTCAGCGACTTCACTAGCTAGTTGCTATTTCCTGCCAACAACTTTCCCAGAACTCCTCACAGTTCTCATTACCTGAGTCATGATGTCTTTGTGCTGCAGTTAAAACCCTTTGACCTTTGCACACCTTCAAACCTGTGCTCCATTGAAAGCGTGCATTTCTTGCCATGCGTATAGTAGTCAGACTTTGTCACCCCTGGTTTTTGATGATAATGATAATGTTGCTTTATTGGCCCTATACAATTTCTTTGAATTAGGAATTCATCTTTTCACATACCCCAGCTTGCTCTCCATGAGACACACAGACAGGGAGAGAAGCTTGGGGTCAGAGCGCAGGGTCAGCCATTGTACAGCACCCCTGGAGCAGTTGGGGTTCAGGGCCTTGCTCAGGGGCCCAACAGAGTAGAATTACTCTGCCAGCTGCAGGATTTGAACCGGCAACCTTCCAGTCACAGGCACAGATCCTTAGCCACAGAGCCACAGAGCCACCGCTCCGCACCATTGGGGTGGGTTTGCGAGGTAGTGGCATATCGCTCATGCCTAACTAGGTGGGAATCAATAATAAAGGCAAGTGGAAAGACATGTTAGAGACTAAACAGGAAAAAAAGCATCTGAGACTTTCTTTCAGACGACACAAACAATAGGATGTGAACCAGGTAAGATGTGAAAATGTCAGACATCCTTTGGATAGTAGCTTGAGCTACTTTCGGGGTTAACAAGTTGAAAGCTTTTGTATATAATGAACTAACGAAGCAGAAAAGCAAAATATATTTGTTCTGGCTTAACATGTGTCTCCACAAAATTTGGTTTAAATATCCAGAACCACAAGTGTTGGTTCATACAGTATATCATATATCATATATCTTATATCATATAAGATATAAGATATATATTATATAATATCATATAATATTAAACAATGTATTGTCTGATGCCTTTATACAAAATAGCTTACATTTGCATCTGCAAGGTATTTTACAAGACCAATTCAGGGGACGTACTTTGCTCAACACCAGCAGTGTCTCCTGGATTTGAAACCCTTAGTGTTCTAGCTGCACGGTCAGAGCCCCTAGCCACTACTCCACAGTGCTTCCCTAAGAACCTGAAGTCGGCAAAAACCTGGAATTGGATCAAACTGCAATGCAGTCAGAGTCCCGTCTGTTCCCTTGCACTCTGCATTGTGCACAGACAGGAAAGACGTCCCCTCCATAAGATAACAAAATCCTCTCCAGATCCTACTGGGTTTTCTGTTGATTTACTTCACTCATGCCAGTCTCTCACTGCCACCTTCCCACTAACAGAAGCTTTCCTCTTGTAGTTGCTAGGCTACAAAAACCTTCAGTGTTTTCTTGTGGGCGTATGATGGAGATGCCCCCCCCCCCTCCCATTCTCATTAAGTGCATGTTTATAACTGATGGCTGATTTGTTTTTTCTTTTCGGTTTCAAAGACAACTGTGTTTGATGGGTTCTGGAACAGCAAATCCATATGTGCCCTTAATCAGTGACATTATATGGATGCATCACCCTTTATAGCTGTATTTAAGACTGGAGGCTTAACCATTTCAGCTCTGCAGCACTCTTTGAAACATGACGAAACTTTCTTTTTGGCATTACTGAATTTTCTCCCTCGTTCCCTCTCGGCTTGGTCCTTTACACCAGTTTTCCTAAAATACAGAAGAGCTATGGAATGGAGAATGGGAAAGGATTGCAGGGCCTGACACAGAAGCTGAGTCAGGAGGCTGATATCCATGAAATGGGATGCAGAGGCATGGCCATAAAACTGGACCATTCCACTATACAATTGATCAAGGGATTCTGCTGTATTACAGCAGGCCTATGCAGAACCATGCTTCTATCATGACTTTATTAGTAAAACATGGTGTGCAAAACATGGGCACAACTTAGACAGCCTTGACTCATCCTCAAACAGCAAATATGTGCAACTTATTTGGCATGACAAACTAAAAACCTAGGAATGCCCTAGGAACGCCAACGAGCCCGTTGATCATTAAGGATTCCCACCGCTGTGCTATCATCCTAATACACAGTACCAATTATTAGCCAGAGTGCTGACGATTAGCATTTTACTCAATTAAAGCATTACAGAGCAGTGGCAGGCTAGAGCAAAGGAATTCATCACTTCTTATACCCCATGCTTGTCACATCTAAATTAGCATTTGTGTTCTCCAAAAAAGGAAAATCGCAGCAAAACTGCTGCAGCATGTACAAATTATATCTTTAATGAGCAGGGAGATGTTCTCATCTGTTGGAGACTGTCTGCACTTAGCAGTGAGGAAAGAAAGACTGTAGGTTATGCTCTTGCAAAGGTTCTTGCAAAGCTTCAGTACAGAACACTGTAGATTTATGCTGCATCTTTAGACAAAACAATTGGTCTGCAGGTGCTTTTTAAAAAATAAATCTGAATGCCAGCTCACAGGGGTGATTCTTGTCACTATCAGAAACACATGAACCTTGATCATGAAAAAGCTGCCGCCCCAATTTTAGACAAGACCCCTGGATAAATCAAACTGATCTCGTCTTAAAATCACACTGCACAGACAAGATCAAATTAGTCAGATATAAGGAGTTTCCATTTGAAAAAAGTGTAGCCTTTACAGGTAGACCAGGAAGTTAAAGAGAAGGTTTGAAAATTGGTGTATCCTTCAGAAGCTGACCATGGATTTGAAGAAGTGGTGAATATCACCTCCCTTTTTTATGTTATATTGCTGCTTTAGGTCGGTCTCCCCCAAAAGATTTTAGCTCGGAAGTTCTTCTACTCTGTAAATTAATAACAACGAATGAACTACAAAGTTTAATGACTGTTTATTGATTTAGCAAGATTGGTTTTTCCACCCTGATGAAATCTGACGTGCAGATTTCTTTCTTCCAACAACCAAAATCATTCGCTCCTGGTGGGGACTTCATTGACTAGCTGTGTCAGCCACGATCAATGCATGAGCCACTTGTGACTAACTGACTATCCGAATATGGCGAACGTCTTTTCTGGTACAGTAGACCAATGCTGATTGTTGTTGGGCGTACAGTACCTGTCCTCCGACGAGATGCAGAATGTGAACTGCTCTACCCGAACTGGGAGTGAGCAAAATCCTAAATGCTTAGGATTCAAGCTTCAGAAAAAAAAATATATTTTAGCTACATTTACCAGAACACTTCACTGCTTGTTTGTACTCTGTGTACAGCGGATTTGATTACAGTATGAGAACATAATAAACTTTGTGGATACTTTTACTCTATTACGAGTCTTTACCATGCCATTCTTACTACAAATTATCCATGTGTCTAGAATAGCACTGTGGATTCCAACAGAAAACACTCATCTCTGTTAAACAGTCTGGGATTAAGCTACATACAGAACTTTATATAAGTCTAGTAAATATTGAGTGATTGGCTGATGATTGATGTAGCATCTCAAATTCATCAATGCACCTTGGGTCTGCTGCATTGTACCCATTTTTAAGGTTAAAACCAATGAGTGTATTCAGAGTAGTGTCTTTTACTACACACTCTGAAGCCTGTTGGCAAAAGCATGGTGTACCCACTGACCTACCACACCACCTCACTGCCACACCTTTCCCCATGGGTACCTAAGGAAAACAAGGAGGCAGCTAATTAGAAATTGTCTCTTTAAATTGCTTAAATAGCTTACTGGCGAGAGAGTGTATGGTACCAAGTGAACCATCTGCCTCTTTCTTCAAAACACACCCAAGAGATGCGCCGGCTGAGAAGGTCAATCCAATCAACAGTTTCACTGAATTGTCCTTGGTTTGTTTTTGTTTGTTGAAAGGGGGAAGAACTGTAGCGCACAGCTGATCTTGGCTTGGTCAGTGCTCTGACCGCAGCAGTGTGACCATGCACGTCTCAGCCATGGATGGGTGAGAGAGGATGACAAGTGTTTAGGAAGTGATAGGAGCATAGCCATCGGTTCTGTACCACTTAGCTCAGGTATAATTTCATTCTTTAGTCAGCGGAATTTCAAAGGTCCCAGTTGAATTTCAAAGCCTGCCTGGCCCATTTTTTGGGATATCTGCAAAAAAAAAAGCGAGACCTGGATTCCTGTTCTTGCGGGTCCTTTTAAAGGCGTTCTAGATAGCAGTGCTGTAACCCAGTTAAAGGGGACAGATCCTGTTTATTTTCACGATGAAATTGGGGACTTCAACAACTCTCGGAAGTGGTTTTAATTTGCCTCCAGCCTCACGTAATAGCTCTAATTTGTTGCTTTTTATTGAGACAAAAGTCACTTTTTTAAATCTCTGATGATTTAATCCGCTGCTGGTAAAAAATATATATTAGATATGAAGAACTGTGACACCTGCAGGACTGGGCCAATCACACCTGCAGATTCCTGGGTTTGTGGAAGAGAACAAAAATACAATAAGAGACAAATGTTCTGTTTGATCATAATGTGCATGATTTGTGGTGCAAGCCAGCACGAGGCTCAATACATAATGAGCATCAATTGAGTAATGGATGGATAATGACATTGTTGATAAACAGACAAACTAGACCATGCCAGCTCAGGTTCAGATGAGGAAAGCAAAGTGCACAGGAAGACGTTCTTGCCACCACATTGCCTCCCCATCCCTCTCTTCTCCTAGAACAGTTGTAGTGCCTTTCTTTCTGGCAGGTCAATTAATACCATGTCATGCAGCTGAATGTGGCATGAAAGAGCATAAGGAATTTTCCAAACAAGAAGAGGCCTTTCGGTTGTTAATAGTTAACTGATCCAAGGAAAGACGCCAGGGTGGTGGCTTCACAATATGGCAGGGAAGCTTGTTGACTACTACCACAATCCTTTGTGTAAAGATGTGCCTCCTGTTCTCAGTTTTAAATACACTTTCACATAGTTTCCGCTTGTGCCTTCCACTTCATGTTTCACTACTCATTCTGAAAATATAATATTGAAATAAGAATATATGCATTTTCTAGATTATATTTAATCTAGATGGATATTAATCACATTTCAGAGCAAAATATTACATAGGGCAATAGAAGAGACGTCTGAGAGTGGAAGGGTCTTGAGCTAAAGGGGACTTTCTTTTCCGGAACCTGGTAGTAAGCTACCTCAGCAAAGCTCCAACTCCTCCTTCCCACCTTGTGCTGAAATAGAATGATCAGTGGTTCTGTTTCGTTTGGTAAGGGCTGTGTAACAGGAAAATGAATACTGCGGGCGAGTCTGCAGTGACACAGAGAGGGAGGGAGAGAGAGAGAGAGGGAGATAGCTCACTTAGCCTGCTTGCCGCATTGTCAAGGACACACCAAGGGGAAAATCTGAACAGGAGGCTGAGACTGGAGGAGACAGTGTGAGAGGGTGAGAGTGCTGAAGAAAGAGGATTCTGAAACAGGGAGCCTTTAGCACTCAGTCACCTCCCCATGCGCTCACTTTGCACCACTGTCAGCATTTACTGGTCCCTTTTAACCCTTAGTTTTTCTATATACATCTCACGCAGGCTCTGTACTGTAAGAGTCAGAGTGCTGTGATTGTTCTATCAGGTGAGTTGTTTAGCCTGTCCTGGAGCGCTTCAGAATTTGAAAAAGGAGGCATCTGTCTCCTGACCTTACTGTATTTGTGTCTTTCCAGTTTGTTCGCTGTGCGCTTCCCTTTCTCTCCCCTGCTTTGACTGCCATTTAGCAACGCTGGCTAACAATCACAGCACAAAAAAGACCTCCTGAAAGGCCAAGCGTCTCTTCTGGGGAAACAAAATAATCTAACACGTGAATCTGGAAGTTCGCGCGTTAGTTTTTACATCGCGCTTCTCTCTTGCAAATCTTTGTCTTCCAACGAAGGGCTTTTACAAGAACATTTCTGTCCATTTTGTAAGCTACAGGCAGCTTGCCACTGCTGAGAGCACAAGTGAAACCCTCTCAATTTCCCGACATCGTTGTAGCTCTATGCTAGATTGTAATTGTCATAAGGCAGATTGATTTGCTGTTTTCGAATGTGCAAGCTAGTAAACATCTTTAAGCAAAAAGAAAATACTATCCCACATACTGTACATATGTCACTAAGGAAATTCATACTTTACATACAGTACATTGTGTCCACATACAGTACATCCGTAGTCCATACATGTACAGGTAGTATAGTATATACAGTACAGTAGTGCACACATACACTGCATCCATAGTGCACACATACAGTACATAGTTCAGGTGGGTAGCTGCGTCAGCGTGCGTAGGCTGGAAAGGAACAGTTCCATGCTGAAAAAGGAATGACCTATTACTTGTTCCTTTACAGTACATAGTGCCCACATACAGTACATCCTGCATACATGTACAGGTAGTATAGTACATAGTGCACACATACAGTATATTCATAGTGCACACAAGCAGTATATCCATAGCGCACACATACACAACATCCATAGTACACACATACAGTACATAGTGTACACATACAGTATTTCAATAGTGCACACATACAGTATATCCATAGTGTACACATTCAGTACATAATGTACACATACACTGCACGGGTGCATATTTGTTAAATTTATCAGTCAGGGTTATTCCTAATCATTTTGATTTTAGTTTAATGTGTACAAAATACATTTCCTCTGCAAAACTAATTGTCAACGAACAAAATTTTACATGTATTATAAGAAGCAGATCACAAGGAAACATTCAGGCAGAAGCTAATTAGTGTTACACAAATGCTTTGAAGTCCTTTGAAGGGAATTAAGGTCTTTAGCCAGTCTGACTGGTGAGGCACTAATATTATTCTTCCACTTTACTTCCTTCTTACCAGATTTGTGTACTTTTTTGTGTAGTTTTGACACAGACCCAGTTTGTGCAACATAATCTCGGACAATGCAGACACTAATTTCCATTCTACACTTCCTGCCTCAGTCTGAACACAGTCATCTTTGCGACATGATGGTGTTTATCTCTGGTTAAAGACAGTTAAAGAAAGTTTTTTTTAAAATACTTCGGAGCATTTGTCAGGAATCAGGGGTTGACCAGGCCAGAGTGCCATTGTATGTCGTAAAATCATAGCCAGTAACTGGATGCTAATGTTTTAGCCTTTTTCTCCTTTTCTGTTTTCCAGTTATTTCTAATTTGATTTTAAATTTCTGGCAGTCAGAAATTGTCTTTCAATGGAAATTTATTGGCTGATGAAATCAAATAGCTTGTTCTTAACATGAACAGCCAGAGAGAAGCAATACGTCACCTCTTACAGGATACTCAACTAACAAATGAAGTAGAAATCAGTGAAGTAATAATAAAATAAGATGTTTCAGTTCTAGATTGGTACCAGTGTCTTCAGCTTTGTCCTGTAAGCCTCGTACTTGAATTAGTTTAAATCTCTGAAGCAGCAGTATTTGAGCATAAATGTTTATCATTTAATGAAAAACCTACTTTGATGTTTAAGCTAGATAAACTTAAAAGATGTGGAGGGTGGATTCCCTGTTTTTATTGTGACCATTAATCTTTCATTCATGGTCACATACCTCAGACTTGGAATAAAGCCAGTTTTCTCTGGTTTATGCACTTTACTTTCCTTGACATTTGCAGTAAGTCAGTCAATCTACTTTACAGAATACCTGTAGGAAAACTGTAATGATGCAGTAATGATGGAGAAGTCAAACCTAAGACTAAGGAGCTGGAAACATTAATGGTATTAGAGGTGTTAGTGGGGCCAGCAGGGGGCGCTCACCCTGCGGTCCATGTGGGTCCTAATGCCCCAGTATAGTGATGGGGACACTATGCTGTAAACAGGTGCTGTCCTTCGGATGAGACGTAAAACCGAGGTCCTGACTCTCTGTGGTCATTAAAAATCCCAGGGCGTTTCTCGAAAAGAGTAGGGGTGTAACCCCGGTGTCCTGGCCACATTTCCCATTGACCCTTACCAATCATGGCCTCCTAATAATCCCCATCTATGAATTGGCTTCATTACTCTGCTCTCCTCCCCACTGATAGCTGGTGTGTGGTGAGCGTTCTGGCGCACTATGGCTGCCGTCGCATCATCCACGTGGATGCTGCACACTGGTGGTGGAGGGGAGTCCCCATTACCTGTAAAGCGCTTTGAGTGGAGTGTCCAGAAAAGCGCTATATAAGTGTAAGCAATAATAATAATTATTATTATTATAAGGGTTCTGTTTGGGTGTAGGGATTAGGGTCTGAGTTTGGGTTAAGGATGGAATATTTATTAATTTAATGTAGCATGTGCTATAGCCTCTGACCCCTTTAGGATTCATTCATGGTCTCTGAGGGACCTCCCAACACTAGCCACACGCCAATTCTTCAGAAAGCAGTGAACTCCACTATGTCAAAAGGCCGGGCCTCCTGTCACAGGAGTGTCCTACTCTTTCCATGTTCCAAGGGAGTGACATCATATTCTGATACAGGGTCAGTGCCATTCGATTACTAATCAGAAGGTGTTCTTTTGTCTGTAAAGGAGCCTAGCCAAAACAAAAGTAACAGCAAATCCAATTAGTGGAACTTGATTTGTAACGTTCCTGGAATTCAATGTGAGCACAAAATTCTCGGAATATCAACTTGATGACAGTGGAGTTTTTCAATCATAAGTTTGGGCCCATATTCATACATATTTTTACTTTAATTACAGTACACTTAAATGCTTAGTGCCCTGCTAAGTGAAACGATACACTTACAGTAAGGTTTCACTACCATAGGTACAGTATTATGGCAACGATGGTTCTGTAATTTGATTTGTTGTTCAGATACTACAGAAGCTGACTTCAACTCCGAACTCAAATTTAATTTGTTTCAAAGCAGAACCCAGAAAGTAAACCCTAATTTGCCAGTAACTGGGCTCCTCCCAGGATTTGTCTCATTCTTGTCCCAGTTGGAGACACACGTATAAATGAATAAGTCTGAGATTCTCTATGCATCTACTTGCGTTTGAAATTTCTGTCTGGCTGCAACCAGCCGAAGGAGAAATTGATGTTTTGAAACGTTAAAGTTTGCAATTTTCAGCTGCAAACTTTAAAGATACACTCTTAGGATCCTTAATATTAAAACAAGAATTTTGTGAATCATATTGACATTGAGACATTAGATGAATTATTATAATTAAATGAAAGAATATGTGATCTCCTTAAGTTGCCCAAAAATATTATAATATTATAATACTGTCCCATGAATACATTTATGAATACTAGCTCTTGTCCCTACATTTGCTACGTTTTTTCTGCAGTTTTTTTCATTATTTGCTGATCCAAAACAATTTAAATATGAGAAATGTTTTTAAGTGCAATTCAAATACATTTATACTGGAGTGAAAACTGAATTAATGTTGCACATCCTTTGGAATTGTAATGGATTTTAATTAATTGATTTAATTAAGTTTTATAATAGAACCCACAAAACTGATTTGCGTCAAGCTTTCTTAACAGTAACACTTCAAACCTGAACTACTGCAATGGCACCAATTAAAAAGAATGACTCTTGATTCATCAGTAAGTAAGCAGAATTAGAAGAAATGGGAACCAATAAGCTTTTCTTTTGAATACTTTGTTACTATGACAACTACAAACACAAGCCAGAGAGACAAGCACTAGGAAAGATATGAACTGTTTCAAATCCATTTTTATTCCTGTTTTTCCTGTCTGTGTTTCATTTGTCCTAGATTTCCAAGCTGAGTGGTTCTCAGAATTAAAACATTGGTTTCATCTCTGTTGTGATTAGCTTAAAAATGCTAGGGATGTTTTAAAATGAGGTAAGGTTACAGCTGTAGTACATTTTTTGTCCAAGGTGCCACTGTTCCATAATAGATCATCTCCATAGTCATAGACATAGATTTGTTTGAGTTTTCCATTTAAATCTAAATACATTTCACACTTGTTGAAATCTTCCTAATGTAGAGTGTAAATCAGGTAGATGAAAGACTAAAGAAGATGTTCAGCTTGGGTTGAATTTATGCAAATATGGTCTGATGAATTCAGCACTTAGCCAGCATGAAATTGTGCCAAATTGACGAGACACGTAGGCCAGAGCTTTCACTTCAGCACATACCACAAAACCAAATAACAAATTCGGACACGTGAATTCTCTTTGGCCCAATGGGAGCAAAATTATGTGATCATCGGTGTCAGTTCTTATTAAATTCAGAGCTTTAGAAAAAACAAGTCACACGTTGTTCATTTTCTGTGGCTCCGTCCTTAACGGAAAATTGCAAAACCGGTGGGGGCCTGAAGTCTTTGCCAGGCCATTTTTTTTCCCAGAATTCAACTTGAACATTTTTCAAATGGACAGATATCGGTTGAAACAGAAAGGAATGCCTTTAGGATAGGATATAATTCCTCTCTTTTCCTTTATTTTGGACGTTCTCTCTTTTCCATTAATTTTCATGGAAAATTTATGCTTATTTCATTCTGTTGTTTTCTTCATAAAATTCAATGATAATGTAAAACAGCACATTTGTTACAAGGGTCTTGCTCACAAAAGGTTCTTATGTGATAAAGTGCCGCTTATCCAGTGATACACCTGTGGATAACATGCACCTTATTGCATGAAACTCTTGTGTGAACAAGAGCTGTGTTTTAATAGTACTGTATGTCTACGGCAGTATAATTTTTGCTGCTGGATAATGTTTATTTGCTGAACAGAACTCCTGAGACAATACTGAAGCTGTTTAGTAAGATCAAATCAACTACGATTTCTGATGAAACCAAGTGTCGGTTCTTTGCTTGCAAGTAGAATGCAATTGAATCTTCCACAATACAGCCTTAAGAATGAGGCTACTGTATGTGTGATTTGCAGTTTCCTGGAAGACTCTTTATCTCTATACAACAGCTAATAGACAATGTCTGAGAACACTCATATCATCACATACTATAATTAAGGTCTTTTCAAGAGGTTCCTTTCCATTTTAATAAGCGGTTTAAAATGTGTTGAAGGGGAAACTTTAGTGAAGTAAACTGTTCAGGGAAGAGATTTAGAAAAAGTTACACACCCCCATCATGTCCCGTGATATTACTCCCCTGAGCAGGGTAATGCCCAGCTGTATAAATGGGTGCTCTCCAGGCTGCCATTGTAAAAAGGAACTTGTCCTCAAGTGGCACATCTAGATAAAGAATCAATCTGAGATATTTCATTTAGAAACACTGCATACTGTACGTAGTGCAGTGTTCAGAAAAATATGTGAAACTAGAATCTGTTTTTTTTTTTGTTGGATAGATGTTGACAGGATCTATTGATGTGGGCTACCCAAAGATATTCCTCTGAGTTCTGACTCTGTAGGAATCCCCAATGACATGGATGACTGAATTTCCAAGAGATGTTCTCATTCTTCTTTGGAGAACATTAGGATCACTAGGAAATGAACCTTTCTGTGGAGAGAGATAGATTTCAAAGCAGCATTTATGTTGCTTATCTTTGGAAAACATTTGACTCTGGGCTCCCTTGACAGGATTAGTATGGGTTTGAGTTACTGTTTGTGCTGTAAACCAGAGGATTACTCTATCTAAGGCATATTCCTCCCCTACCAAACCTTAATGAGATGTAATGAACCTTTTGGATTAGAAGATCCCTTGGTAAGCATTGAGCCAATCAAAGAGCCTCCTCAAATGAACATGAGTAGGAACCAGTCATACTGTATGTGGGTCTTGAGCAGAGCTGAATGGATTCAATGTAATTGCCTCGCTTCAACAGCGGGGAGCCAGAGCCTGCTCTGGTTGGGTTTTGTGCAGTTAAGCAAGTCAGTGTCTGATCAATACACGAGTATAAGTCCTTGAAAATGAATGCCTGGCTAACCATTAATAAAGATATATTTTACTCAGAGCAGAAAAACTGAGGCTCGCGTATGGCCATGGTACTGTAGGTGCAGTGCTGTTGTCAGACAACAGAAAATGAGATCTTTCATATGGATTGGATTTTTAAAGATGCTATAATGTCTTTAATGGTGAACAGGGAACATGAGGTGTGATTAGAATTTCACGATTTAGTTTAGTTTCATCCTGCTCTTGGAGAGTACTGTATTGTGGTTGTTGCAATAGTAATCCTGCTCAGTTTGAGAGGAAACTTTCAGACATTTGGTGTCTGTGCCTGGTGAAGAAGCCAGTGGTGCAAAACTGCCATCTGTGGGATTATGACTGAACGCCTCCAAGTCAGAATCCCACCTAAAAGGTGTATGAAGGCCTGGGTGATGTTAATTACTTCAAATTCCAATTATACATTATGTATGATTTGTTCTGTCCGCTCAGTTAAATAGGCATGTTAAATCCAAATTGCAGTAAATATGCATTTTAAAGAGCATGATGGATCGTACTCTCTAAATGTGTTTGTAACGATTTTTCTCAATTACTGTAGGCTTGAAAGTAAGGGTCTTTCGTGGAGATACTATGTGTTTGAGGTAGTCGACTGTCCAGGATTTCACCCAGCTCCTTCACTTTCTGTGTCTGTCAGGACCAGGCTTCTGATTACCCAGGGCTGGGCTGTCCCCATCTCTCTGCTAACCCACTTAGCTGGTGTGCGCAGAACATGCCAGGGATGCGCTTTTCAAAGATCACTTCCACACGGATCTCATGTTGTGCTTGCCCTCACGTTCACGCAACTGCGACTGATTCATAGAGCAGGAGCGAATCTGTGTTTTTTGGTGCCTTCATATTTAAGATCACAGATCTTCCAAGCCACACTTTGTCTGTGTGAATCTGGGTTATGTTATTGGCCAGCTGGAAGCACCGAGTTCCCAGAGGGCAGTCAGTTCAAATAGAATTGGGTGAGTGGCGTTTCTGGAGGTCGCAGTGGAAAAGGGAGCGCTATACTGTAGCTGCCTGTGCGGTGGCAGTGCTTCTGGAGAGAGCTGCACCAGTCCCTGATGTTTGATCTTTGCCGTTTACACTGTAGGCATGCAAATTAAAAAGAAGCAGCAGCATGGCAGAAATGTTTCCGAGAACACATGCATGCTGCCTAGAGCCCTGCTTTTTTAATATCGGGTTGATTAGAAGTTAGCTCACAGCAAAACATTCATACAGAAAATAATTGCAGTGATTACACAGTGAAAAACAAAGCTACTGTTTTAGTCAAGAAAGGATGGCCATTGTTTTTTTGATATTTTGGGGAATTGTTTATTTTGCATGTGTCAGTCTGATGATAAGGAGAGAAGTTCTTGCAAACTCAAATCCTGTGAGATGTGCTATCTCAAACAGACTCTGAAGTGGGATGAAATACTAAGTGATCAGAATGGTAGAAATAAGGTAGGAATGGGAGAAAAGCACCCCGGCCAATCATACTTATTGCTCTATCTGTAGGAACAAATAAATTATAAAGCTTTACTAAACTTTGCCTGTCAGGATTCTGTCCATGTATGGAATGATGGTCGACATGAAAGGATGCTCTTTTGTTGAGAACTGTTTGTATTAAAGCAGAGATCAACTGACTTTATTTAGAAACACATATTCTACAGTATAAAACAGGATTTAGTATTTCTCTACAGAGCCTCTATTTGGCATGGTGATGATATGTATTTGAAATGGTGTTTTTTTATTTCTCCACAATCAAACGCACACGCTGGCCACATTAAAACAGCGATGAGCATCCTTTGTTCTGATCCCCACTGGCAGAGCGCTGTGTAGCATGACCCATCTGTGACCTGAGGTGCTCTGCAGTGCTTTCATGATCAGCACCAAACAGGTGTGCAGCGCTATACTTGTATTCACATCGCAGCTCAGTGGGTGACGTAGTTACACACTCCACTGTTCTTTTTATCCGTACGCCACAAGCTGTGACTAATAATACAAAACAGCCACATCTGTTGTACTGCTGGTTTAAAGCACTGCTTGGAATTAGGATTGTTTGTCGCACAACCCAGAAGTGAATGTGAAAGGGGTGTCATTTTCACACGAAACAAAACCACACGTCTCAGGTCAGGTGGAGACTGACAATGCTTTGCCGGCTGGCCGTGGTCTTGTCAAAGCTCTGGGTTGGTGGAGAATCTTCAGAAGCCGCCAATGACATTCTGGGGTTGAGGTCTAGTGGTAAAGACCCAGCTAAGGGAGCAGCAGGCTACGCCAACGTGGGCTTCAGCCGAGTACAGCGTATCCCGGAATATCACAGCTGTTGTCTCAGAAGCTGATCCTGTGTGTGTGTGCGCGCGCTGTGCTTTCAGCCTACTCTCTCATGAATGATAAATGGGGGCGAGGAGCTGAAGTGTGGATGTGAAAGTGCAGATTTGTGCCTCTTTCCCCTCAGCTTGCTGCAATGCAGCCCTCACCTGCTTCTGTTCCTTTCAGAGCTGTAAGTTACCAGCGAGCCACCTGAGTGCCCAGAACACTCCGTCCTGCCCCCCCCGGCTCCTCTCTCTCGAGCTGCCGCTGCGGCTGTCCGCGAGCTGGCCTGACAGTCGCCCCCTCGTGACAAGAGACCGGTGTGCTTCCAGTTTGCACCTCCATGGCGCAGCGCTGCGCTAATACCCACCACGCTCCTCACTGCATCTGCAAACGGCCCTTAAACACGCCGGTTTGAAACCGAGACAAAAAGAAAGGCTCCAAGCGATCGAAACGGACAAAGATTCAGCCATCCATTTTCTAACAGCCACAGTAAATGTAAATAAAATTGAAATAGGACTAAAACTTCACTTTATCCAGTTCATGGTTGCAAAGCAGCTGGAGCCTGTCCTGGCAAGCAACGGGTACAAGGCAGGGTACACCCTGGACAGGATGCCAGTTCATCCTAGGCACTCATACACAGAAACACCAGGGTCAGTTTTCCCAGAAGCCAACCTGGAGCACCCGGAGGAAACTCCCATGAACACAGGGAGAACATGCAAACTCCACACAGATAGCCCCCCTGGAATTAAACCCAGGACCCCAGCATTGCGAGGCAGCAATGCTAACCACTGCCCCACTGGTGCCACCCACAGATGATGCTGTGTTTTTTTTTTCCTTTTGGCATAACACGGAAGAAAACAGCAAGCAGGAACAAAAATTGCAAAATGTTGATCTGGAAGAAACGGGGAATCCAGTTTCACACTTCCATCTGCGGGTAGCCATCATACCACTGTGGTGTCTCATGCCCCCCTCAGTGCCTACTACTCCTGCTCACCAAGTGCTCTTTTCGTAATCATCTCATTTGTAACATTTTGGCCCAGCACTGTTGTGATGTATTCCTCATATCATAGTTGTAGTCAATTTGCTGAGCTGCTTCTTTTATATAGATTTGTTACCCAGGTGCCCCCAGGTCCTCATTGTCTTCAACATTCCCTTGCAGCTGATCTCTGAGGGAGTGACTTAGCGGTGCACATGTAATAAAGATATTTCCCAGATTGGTACTCACTTCCTCTTTCAATTTTACCTAAATTTTTCTGCTTGTATAGATATATCTATATTTTTTTTTTGGGGGGGGGGGGGTAATAGGAGAACGATCTCCTTGGACCAAGTTTAAAAACCCATTTTCATACCTTCCTGTTGCCCTCTTTGATTCAGTCACTCATCCTTCTGCGACAAGTAACCTTCGTCCAATACAGGGTCTCTGTCAGCTGGAGCTAGAGATCATTCAGATCACACAGCATTCTCAGTGCAGTTTTGCGCAATCAGGGAGAGACAAATTATTTTTGTCAGTATTGCTAAAAAGCTATGACAAGGTTAAAGTGGAGCAGTTAAAAAGGAGAATCTAAAGGCGTCTCTGTTCCCTGCACTGTATCCTTGAGCTCTTCAGCATGCATGTGTGAAGAAATCCTTTCCTCCCTTGCCAAGTGAATCACTTTCTTTCATTCCTTCCCACAGAGCTGATTACTTAATGCAGATTCTTGCAGCTGCTCTTCAGCTTTTGAGTGTTTACAACTTCAGTGTCATCCTAAGCCCTCGCCATAGAGCTCAATAGGAATAACCAAATAATGGTTTGGATGCATCTCGCAGCATTGCTTTTACACAGGCTCGCCCTTTCCCCTCTGCTGGCTTGAGAGCGTTTTACCATGCCTGTGTGCTGTGCTGCCACTTGACCTGGCACTCTGGTCTTTTGGAACATGTGTTAAGTCGGCGGTTCTGTGGCCGAAAAGGGAACAGGAGGCATGTCTCCGCGCGAGTGTTGGTGTGGGTGTGTGCCAAAAGCGTGGTGTGGCGGCTTGTTCGCTGAGCGTGCTGTCTTAATGAGGTCTTCTCAAAGAGCTCTCAGCAAACAGCTGGCGCACTGGGGCTGAAAGGCCTCCAAGCTAGTCCGGTGTTTGACTTGTATGGTGAAGGTTGCCGGTTCGAGCCTTGGTGCTGGCAATGTCTCCCGAGCCAATAAACTCCTTATGCTCCCTCTTTGGAGTGAGACGTGAAAGCAGAATAATTGTGGTAACTGGCACGACAGCAGTTGTCGGAGCACCCTTACCCCTCAGGCCTCTTTATATGGCTGAGGCTGACGGTGTATTTGTACTTGGTCTAATCTTCCTTGTGATAATGAGCTGTCAAAGAAGTGTACCTACAGTACATGACACCTAGCAGAACGAAATCAAGGTACATTATCGCAGGATGGACCTCCCAGCTCCCAGCTCCCAGTTTGTCTGGGAAAACACGCGTGTTTGCTGGACTGAAAGAGCTCCATATCATTTTACTTATAGGCTTAAGCTTCCAATTACATCCCTCTAAATGAGATTAGGGCCAGACAGCCGAGCATGCATTAGCTCTTAGCTTGCAGACAGTTCATCTGTAAAAATGCACGTTTGGCGAGGAAGGCTTTTTAGAAGCAACCTGTTTTGCAGAATGCACAGGGACCTGTACAGTATCTGGTTTAAAAGGTTATGGGTGCAGGAGGAGTTCTTTCAGTTCCATTCAGAGGATTGTGTGTCACACTTGCTGCAGACTTCAATGAGCACACAATGAGCACTGAGTTCAATTCCAAAGGCCGTTTTGCTGTTGAGAGCCTGAAAACTAAGAGCACCTTCTTCGTGAGTGCACTAATTAGTCCACGTGGAGCCTTGGAAAGGTACATGTCTTAAATGCGATGCAAAGTTTATTCTATATGGAAATCAACCAGTGGCTGGTTTGAGCGAAATCTGAATTGCTGTTTGACAGGAAGAGACTGGTCAGGAAAACATTGATCTATATCTTTTTTGCAAAGCTGTTTGCAGTGCTGAATTGTGTCTTCGATAAAGTTCTGAAAGTTTACATATATGCTTTTGTATCACCTATTGTACCAGCTATTACAAAAAAAATCTTCATCGATCCATTCTCGTAAATGTCACAGCTAGAACACAAGGGAAACTGCTGAATTGCTAATGCGCTGTAAAGGCTGACTCCTGATACAGTTTACAGTGGTTCACATTGAACCACCCGGCAATCAAAATTTTCCCCAAGTTAAATAATTTATTAAAAAAGTGGCCAGATCTAGAGGAGAGTGCATCTGATATAAGGGGTGTTGGCAAAGGAAAAAGTGGCTGTTCCATAACAAAAGGACAGAGTAACAATGGTTCTCCCACAGTTTACATCAACATTACTGTGCAGTGAGGCAGGAGTGTGGCCCAATGGTTAGCATTGCTTCCCAGCCTTACAGAGCTGGGGCCCTGGGTTCAATTTCCAAACCTGGGTTTAATTTCTAGGGTGCTGTCTGTGTGGAGTTTGGATGTTCAACCCCTGTTCGTGTGGGTTTCCTCCCATAGTCCAATGCTATACTGGCTTCTGGGCAAATTGGCCCTGGTGTGAATGTGTGTGTGCCCAATGATTTACTGACATCATGTCCAGGGTGTGTCCTGCTCAGCATCTGTTGCTTATTATAGCCAGGATAGGCTTAAGCTCCCCCATGACCTCGTAGTGGATGAAGCAGTTACAAAATGGATGGATGGGTAGATGCTGTGCAGTGCCCAAGCAAGATGTTGTCTGTTGCAAAATCATTGAACTGGACTACTGTTGGCAAGAGTCCTGCAAGGATGAGGAAAAATGATGCTGTGTTACACACTGCTGTCCCAGAATGAGGAGGTGGAGCAGAAAGACCTTTCTCAGCCCAGCCTAGGGAATAAAGTTCCCTACCCCCTGATGTCACCTCACCTGCTGCCTTGGATAACGAGCGGAGGAATGGCGAGGAAAAAGGAAGGTGGCGCCAGGAAAGACAGGCCTGCTACCGCTGCCAAGCCGGGACCATCTGTGCCCGGCGCCCGATAGCGAAGGTGTGAGGTGAAGACTGTGGCGCGAGTGGCAGGGCCATCTGCACTTGCTGTAACAGCGCCTGGCTCAGCCCGTCAAACCAACATCTCCGCGGGCACATGTTCTCGTCTCGTCCACCCCTGTACCGACACAGTGCAGTCATCGGATCGGCTGCATCGGACGCCAAAAGTAAAAAAAAACACCAGGAGTAAAGAATACCGGGGTCATTCTGAGGGAAATATTACACAGCAGGTCCAACAGCATGAGCTGCTAACTTGATGGGAAACTTTTTCGGCTGCATTAAACGTGGAACATCGAGCCAAGTCTTTCTTTGTTGACCTGTATTTCTCAGATCCCAAATCTAAGTAGTATCCTAGAATAAGAATGCCGTTCCAAATCTCTGAGAATGGGTTGAATTATTCCAAAAGAAGATCTTCAGGTGGATCCTTGTATAAAGTGTGTTTTTTCTTGGTGCGATAATTCTTCTCAGCACTTGATATAGTAAACTTGTCTCTTATCTCTCATTTTCATTTAGACCTTTTATGCTCTTTGGTAATTTCTGTATTTAAATGCAAATGTGCTAACATCTGTTGCTGAGGGCTCAGCACTAGGCACAGACAAATTGTAATGCCTGACTATTTTTTTCTCCTTTTTTTGTCTCTGTGTCTCTTCTACCAATCCCCACTGCTCTTCCCCTCCTTTTTCCCATTCCAAAACCCCATCTCATTCCCAATGTTTCACCTGGCCTTGCTTTGGCCTTATTCCTACTTTCTCCTTCTCTGATCGCCAATGCTGTTGGCCTCTCTGACCACCTTTGACCACTGAATTCCCCACCACTAATTCCACATCCATCATTTTCCTCATCGATCCCCTCCATGCTGCCTCCCTTCCTCCTCTCTTCCCGCCTCCCTGCCGCTCCCTGCCCGCCCCCGGTCCTCTTTCTTGGTCCCCAGGTCTCTCGGACAACCCTGTGGATCTGGAAAAGAGGAGGCAGGTGTATGGTCAGAACTTCATCCCTCCCAAGAAGGCCAAGACGTTCCTGCAGTTAGTGTGGGAGGCCCTGCAGGACGTGACGCTCATCATCCTGGAGATCGCGGCCATCATCTCCCTGGGCCTCTCTTTCTATCAGCCCCCCGGAGAGGAGAGTGATGGTAGGAATCGCAGTTTGCCAGAGTCCCCCGAAAAGCTGCACAGCTCCCGACACCACAGGCCATAGTTCTGTTTAACCTACTAAGCGAACCCCAGGTAGCGCAGAGGGCTTCAACTTGTGTTGCACCTCAGTGGGCGAATGTTTTAGCCAAACTCCTGGCACAGCGAGATTGCTGACGGATCTGTGAGTTTCTGTAAAGAGGTGGACTAAACAGAACTAACGGAATGTCACAGATCAGAAGGGCTGGGAAGGTGATGGAGACTGTGATTAAAGTTGTTCATGAAATTCCCAGCATGATTTTGAAAGCTGAAAGCAACAGCTTTGAGATATTGTTTTGACAAATGCTTTAAGCCCATCCGAGGTTTTCTGTTATAATAAGAATAATACTTTGTTTTCTATTATCTTATTTGTGTTTTATGGATGATATTGATATACCGTACTTAGACACACTATTGGGGCCATTAAGGACCGTTTGCCTATTTTTTGTTAATCTGATTCCCTTTACAGTAAAATATTTTGAACTGATGGGGGTTTATTAACTAACTCCCTAACTAACTAACTAACAGAAAGCTAATAATTGTATTTAATTTTGCTTCTTCTCCATTTGAACCTTGAATTAGTCGAATGGAAGGCACCTGATTCAGGTTATAACAGTCTTTTTTTTTACCAAATTTGCAATCTTATGTTTTATTAATTGATTCCTATTAGCCTTATCACAGGGAATTTCTTGCATAATTGCAAGGGTTTTCGTAACAGGCACGAGGCAAAGTGAAAAATGTATCTGTTGAAGCTGTGTCGCAAAAACGGTTCAGCTGCTTAGGCTATAAATAGATACTGTTACATGAGATAGGGGATGCAGATGGTTTAATTATGTCTGATTACAACTGATTTACAACAGGTAAACTAGCAAACAATAAGCAGTGAAAACCAAGGACACTACATATAGTCCAGAAGCAGCAGTGAAGCAAGATTATGTATTTTGGACAAAAGGAATAATGAGACTAGCAAGAGGGGCACAAAACTGATCAAGCTCAGGAGCAAACTTCAAGACAGGCAGCATCAAGGGATTACTGGAGTGCATTCTGTCTGCAGTGAAAAACAGACTTGATTGACTTTTCTCTGTGATATTTTGGTATTGTTTTTTTCTACCTTCGTGTTAATAGAGTGACATCCTGTTCTCTTTAAGAGACACACACAGTTCGGTGCAGATTTCTTTCTCTCAGGATTGAAATGTGTTCCTGTCCCAGCGATTCCAGTTTCAATCTCAATTATTTGCGATTGAAATGATTTCGAATTGTATCGAAATGTACTCTGCCTGGGACTCCCCCCTCTGTCTTTGAAAGGTTTCCTGGAAGAGGTTTGTTTCCACCATATCACTATCCGTGTGATTTTCTGTTTCTTCTCCTTGTCTGTTGGGCCAGGTCATACTGTACGATTCCTTTACAAAATGACTGCAAGTGTACTGTGTGGTGTTCATCACAAGCACAGGTCCTGCAGAACCACTGTAGAGGGACTCTGAAATTATCAGTGCTAGAAGACCTGGAAAGACTTTTTTTTAGTCAAAATGAAGCAGCTCGTTGACTCATTCCAGAACAGTGGAATGAAAGTCAGAAAAGCACCACTGAGGCCTTGAGCTGACTTTAGATTGCTTGATTTTAGAGGCCCTCAATAGCATATGAAAGTCGTTTATGGGTTAGTTAACTGTCTACCGCACCGGCAGGATGCAGTTTTAATCAAAGAGGGCACAAGGCCAGTGCCTTCTGGAATAATGATGCTGAAACTGTATTGTATGAAGTCTAAATTTGACCATTTCTGTTTCTGAATTCGCTTTCATGCAATCAGTTTTTCAGTGGACTGCTTCACATCCCACAGGCTACAATGTCTTGATCTGCATCCTGTACAGTACAGCATTCTGGGATGTCTTGGTAGCAGTAGCACTGTGTAGAAGTACATTTGTATTTTTGTATTGCTCCAAAATTTGATGTTGAACGTAAGCCTTTGTAGCTGAAAAATTGGAAATTTGTTCAATAAAAAAGCAAGCGTTTCGTCCCTCCCCACCCCCACCCCCCCACACATACCTCTCTCTGCAGCTTGTGGCAATGTGTCTACTGGAGAAGACGAGGGGGAGGCAGAAGCAGGCTGGATCGAGGGGGCGGCCATCTTGCTGTCGGTGATCTGCGTCGTCCTGGTGACAGCCTTCAACGACTGGAGCAAAGAGAAGCAGTTCAGGGGCCTCCAGAGCCGCATCGAGCAGGAGCAGAAATTCTGCGTCATCCGGAATAGCAACGTCATCCAGATCCCTGTGGCTGAGATGGTGGTGGGAGACATCGCCCAGGTCAAATACGGTGAGCACCACGGCCCTCATCATGTCATTTCCCTTCTCGATCTCAGCACAGGAACACTAGCACAAGAAAGCAAATTAGCAAAGGAGAAAGAGGTGTAGGACTGGATCAATTCCTGAAGGGTCTGGTGTTTTCTTGCGTTTGGTCCAACCTGAGCAGTCAGTTAAACAATTAGTCTATTTTTGTTTTTTTGCTAATTAGACATATAAAGGTTTCTTAAGGTCATTTACTGTTGGGTGCTGCAATCATGCACTTCTGTAAAAGTACAGCGACCTCTAAAGCACCTTAAAGTCTGGTTGGAAGTACAGTATTAACAATGATGCTGTTAATTAAATAATTAGACCAGCTGTGTGTCAGAGAGCTGAAGTGAAACACAAACCAGAAGACACAGGGCCCTGCAGGAATTGTGTCTGACACCCCTGGTGTAGGGGAATCTGTGAGGATAAGGAGGATATGAAGTGAACTTGTAAAGGGCTGGCATGTCAAGGCAGATTATAAAAAGTGCCCTTGTAAACATTACAGTACCTAAAAGAATACTTACAAGCATAAGAAAGATATCAATCGAGAGGAGACCATTCAGCCCATCTAGCCCATTTTATAGTGAGTAGGTAACTGATCCAGGGCTTTGGGTTGTTTCTTAGAAGATATCTTCTTCTGGAATGTTTTTTTTTAATTCTGATCCCCCATAGATTCAGAGATTCCTGAATTTCTAACTTAGCTTCCTGAGCCTGAATGCTCGTTTTGATACAAAGTTCTACGCCATTTGCTCCACCCCTGTCCTGTCTTTCCTGTGTCTCCGGAACATAGGCTATCCGCTGAAGTTACATCCCTCTCCCTCTTTTTCAGTTAGCTGTGTTTCTGTGATTCCAGGAGCATCACCATTTCCTGCAAATGCGGCAGCTTCTATCTTGTCTAATGTGATTCTGACGCTCTTTGCGTATCATTTAGGTATCGGCTCTTGTTATCTGATCGTTTGTCTTGTTTTCCTCTTTGGTTCTCCCTTGGTCTTTGTTCCCTTTGTAACTTCCATTTCGGTTATCTGTTTTTTTCTTTTCCAGTTCCATTCTAGTCTAAATGTTTCTGGATTTTGTTGTATGCCAAAAAAGGTCATATATATAAATGATACACAAGATCAGAGGCTGTATGAGGGTGTCTGAGGCAGTATAGAAAAGACTAGCAGAGACCACTGCTGTTGTACCTCCTCATAACCTATAGCCAAGCTATAATATTCTGTTAATTTGCCCAGCATTAATGCCTTGTCTGTATGTCTTTTCCCATGCTTTTACTGTCACCTTCTAAAGGTGAACTCTTTGAAGCTATTTTGAGCATTTTTAGGAATCTTACCATCTTCTGAGAAGCCAGCAGAAAAACTTGAGGCAAACACAAACTTGTTGTGTGGCTGATAAAGCCTTCACCTAGAAAGTTGCCAATAGCACAGGTGTGTTCACGGGTACTGGGGAATTGTATGCTTAGGAAATTGTATGCTTAATGGAAGGACAGCTACAGCTGTCAGAATGCAGAGAGGCCCGAGATCCTTACTTGTGTGATCTAGACCAATGAAGACCGGAGAGACTGGGGGAAACCCAGAGAACATTCCATCCTGCTGCTGCACTCTGTCTCATGTTTGGGTTCCACAGGTTTTGAGTCTCCATCTTAAAACAGAGGTGTGTCGCCATCGCTATAACGTGGCTTCTCTCTTCATCTAGGTGACCTCCTCCCGACTGATGGGATTATGATTCAGGGGAACGACCTGAAGATCGACGAGAGCTCCCTCACTGGAGAGTCAGACCACGTAAAGAAGTCAACAGAAAAAGATCCGATGCTTCTATCCGGTAAGGACGATTCATCAAATTTCTTCCGGCATTGAGCCAAGAGATTCTGCTGCACATGCTGTACCACTGTGGAGCACCTGCAGTATATTCAGAGTACAGTACGGTCTCGATTATCCGACCTTCGATTATCCAACATTCCATTTTATCCAACATAGCAATCAACTTCCTATATACATCCAGTATATGTTATGTACTGTATGCGTGTGCATGGATAATGTTTTGCCCAATCCCACGCTGCTTTGTCTCTCAGTGTGTCAAGTACTGCTATTGATGTAGCTTCGCTTGTTTGTTTGCACTCATGTATACAGTATAATTTTATTATTTGAGAAACATGACAAGTGCGAAGAGAAAGAAAGTAGTTCTTTCAATGGACCAAAAGCTTGAAGTGTTAAGAAGACCAGGCAAAGGCGAGTCCATGCAAAGAAATTGCATCTGAATTCGGTGTGGGACGAGTTACAGTACAGTTGGTGACTGGAAGAGGAAAAGAAATGAGCTAGAAAAGATCGGGCCTCAATTGAAGGACTGAGGGACAGAAAAACGATGAAGAAATGTAAATCTGAAAAGGTCAGTGAAGCTTTGTTCTTGTGGCTCACGCAGCAAAGGGATAAGGGCATGCCTATCACAGGTTGGATACTTCAAGAGAAATCTCTGATTTACAGTAGATTAATAAACCAGATTTCATACTTATATGGCACTTCCATTAATCTATGATTTGTCTACTCAGTTTATTATCTGACATTTTCAATTATCTGACATACTATTGGTCCCATTTAGGTCAGATAATCGGGACTCTACTGTGATTAATTAAACTGATACTTTGCTCACTTTCTGGGGTGAAATGTTCATTAACACGTACTGCTATGCTCATCCAACAAAGGCCACTCAGAGGGTTTAAACAACGTTCTCAGCAGAGCACAAATCAGCGCCAGGGCATGAGCCAGGAGTCAAGCAGAGACCTTTTCCAGTAGGACAACTTAACTCCCGGATCCAAGGACCTGAACAGCCATTACTTATAGCTGGTTCATGTTTATTCACAGGTGTCAGTTTTTCTGTACACGCCTAGTTGGATGCGATGCGTTCAGGAAATGGCTGTAGTTTCTCAGGTCGATCGTGCCAGATCAAAGCAGCCACAGCAGTTTGCTTACTATGACCTAGAGCACACAGTAAAGGTGTACTCCCACAAGCTTGATGTTATTCTCAACGCGACATGCTGGACAAGAATTTGACATGTGAGCAGATCCTGAAAATAAATCTGCTACTATTTACTCATTTATTTTACGCTTTTACCCAGGGGAACTTACATTTGCACCCATGTCTACAGCTGGGTATTTTACTGCAGCAATTTGTGTGACATCTGGGATGGATTGGCGTCCCGTCCAGGGTGTAACCTGCCTTGGGCCCGGGGCTTGCTGGGATAGGCTCCAGCTCCCTGGCAATCCTGAAGTGGTTAGAAAACCTTGCTCAAGGGTACAACAGCAGTTTTGAACCCGCAACCTCTCAGCTGGCCTCTGAAGGTCAGTTCATGAGCATGTTGAAACACACAAGGTCAGAGTGAGGGTGTCAGGCAGTAATGAGGTTGACCAGCTGAGAAGAATGGAGAGAGATGGCAAGCCCAATGAGCAACACTGGTGATCAGATGACTCACATGGCAGGTATCCTGTGTTTATCACCAGTTGTGTCATCAAGTCAAACAGTGTTGAGGCTCGGCAGATCTTGAGCCTGACAATACTTGGAATGAACACTGTGAATAAAGAAGCATGTTCTGTTTAAAAATACATAATAATGCTTTAATTCTTAAGATCAGAACACAGTAACAAACAAGTGGCTTCTTCATTTTGGTCACTCTTTTTATCTGTTTTCACTTTTGCTTGTTGTCTGTGTTTTAATAGTGCTTCTTCTCTGTTGTACTGAAACTGCAAAGTCCTGTGTGCCCTGTGGACTTTGTAGCTCACTTTAAAGATCTGGGTTAATATAAGCTATTCGGTAGCTAAAAATGAAACCGTTCTAAGCTAAAAATAAGTTAGTTGTAGATAATATTTTATATCGTGTGCATATCTGAACTGCAATCCAAATAGCTTCTCCCAAGACACTTGTCTGACCCTGTTTATTTGAAATATCAGAGGAAGGGGTTAAAGTTGTCTCTGTGTGAGGTTAAAAATAGAAACCACTGAATAATTGAAAAATGATGCTGTCATTATATGGAGTGGCTGGTAGCATAGGGCCTTCACTAGGGAAAAACCAACAGCTTCCGTATATTAGGAAATTACTGAGCAGGCCCTTGAAGCAGATAAAGGTAATTGGATTTCAGCCTTGTCCTTTTTTCAAACAGAGAATCCAGGCTGCTGCGGAGATTCCCAGCTTGCTTTCACATCTAGTCAGCGCCGAGAAGAAAAGAAGGGATTTCTTTTTTCCTCACCCAGTCAATATTTTCAGAGTTTTGCAACTGGGCTGGGCAGATCACCATGGAATTTGTGAGCTAAGATTAGAACGCAGACAGTAGTGAAGAAACGAGGAGAGCTGAAATTCCAGGCAGAAAACCCGACACCTTTACAAACCTGAAGGCAGATTTGCTGGGTTTTTTTTTGCCAAGATTAATTCCAAAATTTGCTCATTTGTTTTACGGTTACAATCCTTTCGGATTGCCTTATCCCGCACGTATCAAGCTTTACTCCACGAGCTACTTGAAGGGTTGCCTGTATTGCCATTTGGGCTGCATGGGAATAAGAAAATGTTAATCCTGCACTTCAAGGTTTTCGGCATGGATTTGACCTCTATTTGTTCCTCCCACTACTTTATATAGTCATTGTGATACGGTCGATCATAGGCAGTATTGGACAGGTCTTATAACCATTTACTGTAGTGAGATGTCTAGCTTACTAAACATTCAAAGTATATGTTGTGACATGCTATAGCATTGCTGTATAGAAATACTGTAAAAGCAGTGAAGCTGAGTTTAGTAAGACTGATTAAGCTGGACAATCACCAGGCAGAGTACTCTGTCTCTTCGGACGAAAAGCACTGACTTGGATAAGAGCATTTTAAGATTATGCTTTAACACAGCACATCAGATATTGTGCACCATGCTCCCCTGACAAACAGAGTTGGAGGAGACCGTTATAAATGGCTGTTCCTATCATGTGTCTCAGCACTTGCTGTGGTTTCCAGTCAGAACCCATTTCGCTTCACTGCTCGGCAGCAGTCTTCAGCAGTGTGCTGTCTGGTCCAGCTCGCTGAAAAGCCAGTATAACTCCCTTGGTATGTCTCGGCATCCCTCTGTCTGCAAAAGACAGGAGCATTTCAAGGTCACGCTTTTTAAAAAAATGTATTTGACATGTAATCGTGACAAAAATCTGACCGTCAGCCTCAGTGATATGAATTTCAGAGACGTGTCTTTCCCTGGGTGACCAGTGTGGTTCTCCCTGCTCCTGCTGAGATTTAATCCTGTCACTCCAAGTACAGGCCTCTGCAGAGACACAGTTTTACACTGTCTAGATTTAAGAGGAAGGGATGTCACTTCTCTAACTGGCCCAGTGCACTGAGCCCTGTTACACCAGCACAAACCAAACTAATTCCACCAGGGGTCTTTTTTTAATAAATAAGCTGTCCCCTATTCATTTTAATGGGCTGTGTGGCATCACAAATGAGGTGACATCGGCTGTTACTGTATCTCAGCAGTGCAGACCTGTACTGTATAAGTAGAAGAAGTAAAAGCTCAAAGATGAACAGAAGTATATAATATACATTATACAGTACTTTGAAGGCTGTGTTTAACAGAATTGTTACTCTAATCCAGGGATGTCAGACTCGGTTCCTAAAGGGTCTAGTGTTTGTGGTTTTTGTTCCAACCTCAGCAGTCAGTGAAACAATTAACCTAATTCTTTACTTGTGCTTGTATACAGTAGGTGTTTTTTTCTTAATGTCTTATACAGTTAGTTTCTCAAAATATCCACTTCAGTAAAGGTACAAAATAAGATTCAGTTATAGATAAAGATCCACTTCCCTGAAGGTACAGTTGCCTGTTAATCATCCTGTTACAGAACTGCAATTATGCAATTAACTAAATAACTAGAACAACTTCTGTATGTAACTGAGAGCTCAGGTGGACTGAAAAGCAGAAGACACTGGACCCCCCAGGAGTCAGGTTTGATACCCCTCTTCTGATTGATCCAAGATTTTCAGAGAAAGTTTCAAAGTAGTTTCCTCTAATTCAGAATATGCTGTGCTTTTTCTCTAAATAGGTCCTAACAAATACTGTACATAGAACAATTTTTGACTGAAAAACACATTACTGTGTTATTTTTGTATTCCATATTGTCTTCCATATTGTCTCTGCTTTGGTTGGCATCTTCAAATGTTTATGATTTCTTGCAACAAATTAGGTGCAAAACAAGATCCCTGACGTAATAATAATGTTAAATAGTTGTTAAGAGAATGTGTTTTTGGGTGGATGA